>NW_026706171.1:0-269370 GCF_029867415.1 Vicia villosa | reverse complement strand
AATATGGCCTAGGATTGAGAATGTCTTCCCGGTGAAGGCTCTTTCCTAATTAGAGATCTGTAGTTCAAACCCCCAAGATGAATTATTCCCGGTGAAACATCTTGGTAAAAACCTTAGAATCCAAATAATAGGACACATCCACCCAAAGAGGAATTATTCCCGGTGAAACCTCTTACCCATTTGCTTAGAGCCAAAATAAGTTCAAGACTACATAGCTTCCTCTTGTGCTATAACAAGGACCCTCGATTAGCCTCCTCTTGGGCTTTGTACAAGGACCCACAGGCTTCTTAAAAGCATTTCCAGCTTCCTCTTGAGCTTGTATACAAGGACCCATCAGGTTTCTTATAAACATAGGAACAGGTCTTTAGTCACCTTTTAGCCTACCCTGGTGAGTTTCTTCCAATTTAAACCAGACTTTAAACAAGCTAAGTTTGTCTCAATTTTGCATTGAGTACACCTTTTGGAATGAGAGACATGGATAGTCTCTGTCACCCTTATCTTCATCAATCTTCCTTAGCAGAGTCTAGGATCCATGTTTGATCATCCTCAGCATTGAGTCAGCCTTCATCTTGGGCTTTAAACAAGAAGTCTCCACTAGATAATCTTTCTGCCATTCATTTAACAAAATCCCCTGGAAAGGGTTAGCCTCCAACATCTGTCTAAAACAAAATCCCTGGAAAGGGTTAGCTTCCACACATTCCTTCATTTTAATAAAAACCCCTGGAAAGGGTTAGCCTCCAAAGTCAATTAATAAAAAGTCAAAAAAATAAAGATTCATTTCTCTTAGGAGATAATTTCCCCAAAAGAGTCAAAACCCCTGGAAAGGGTCAGCCTCCAAAAACATGATAAAGTCAGTCTTTTAATAGACAAATTCACTAGCTGAGTCAAAATCCCTGGAAAGGGTTAGCTTCCAAAGAAAAACAGTCTTTTTAATCTCCAGTAGAGTTAAAACCAACAAAAACAGTTAGCCTCAACCTTGGGCTTCATACAAGGCACCAAACAATAAAACTCCCCTGTCTAGAGTCAGCCACAACCTTGGGCTTTGTACAAGGCACACAAAATAGAGTCATTCATAGTCTCAAAAATTCAGTTATCCTCAGCAGTCAGCCACAACCTTGGGCTTTGTACAAGGCACACAAATAGAGTCTCCCTAAGTAGAGTCAGCCTCAATTCTGGGCTTTGTACAGAACACAAAAATACCCTGTAATTAATCCCCAGTGGAGTCATCTCCCAGAGTCAATTAATCAATCAAAAAGCCTCAAGCTTGGGCCTCATTCAAGCCAGCTAAAGTCAAATCTTTTATACAGTAGATAGACATAGCTTATCTCTATAGAGAGATATTTTTACTACTCTACCACATTCAAACAAACAAACATTTCAATTTCAAATTCAATCAAAGTCTCCCATTTAGGACTCTGAAAGACATGCTCTGGCACATCCCCAGACTTGTACACTTTCCCTAATTTGGACGAGCATCTTTCTTTCATTTAAGAGGCATCTGACTGGCATACTTGCACACACACAAGTAAGGTCCCCCTCTTGAATGAAATGAATCCAGTTATTCTGTCACTCTTTCAAAATGTTTGTGGTAGAATAGTACTAATACCTCTCTGTAGAGATGATTTCATGTCTCTTTACTGTAAACAGAGATTTAATTCCAAGCTTCAACCTTGAGCTTCAAGCAAGGCACCAAAAAACATTAATTTCCCTAGTTAGTTCCCCGAACTACATTAAGCTCTGACTTCCACTAGGGATATGTAGGCATGAGGTTCACAAGGAATCTCAGCGAGCTAATAAAATACCAAAAATAGTCAGTCTGTCTGTCTGTCTGTCTTTTCAAATCAAATCAATTCCTTCTCCTAACACAAAGGAGAAACTTTCCCAATCATTAGCAGCAAACACAATCACAAATGACACAGAGAAGGTTCCTGCAGAGTACTACAGATATGTAGGGTGTTTAAACACTTCCCTATGTATAACCGACCTCCCGGACTCCAGAATTTCTAGTCTAGGTGAAATCCCCACACTTAGCAAACTCCTAGGGTTTAGTTGAGATCTTTTTTTCCCTTTCCTACTCGTAGGACAATAAGAAAGTTCGTGTGATATCGTAGGAAGAACTGAAATAAAATTCATCCCGCCACGGGCGCATTCTCCTTCCAAATTTCGCGTGAAGGGTCTAGCGTGCCGTCCTCCCAAGTGAAACGGGGAGGTAAAAGAAAACGACACCACAGAAAAATGGCGACTCTGCTGGGGATATAAGTGTTCAAAACCTTGGTTTTTCATCCAAACCAATGGTTGACCTGTTGCTGGTCCAGCCCCAATGAGGAATTAGGGATGCCAAATTCCCCCTCAAACAAGAGAGGTCCTGCCTAACCTCTGTGTCATTTCATGTGATTGTTGCATATATATTTGTTTATTTTGTTTATTCTGTATCGGGAAAGGGCTTGATTCCCCCTTGTGGTGAGAAATCCTATACCCGGATTTGAGTGCAACATAAGATAGGATGGAGGATGTCTTCCCGGTGAAGGCCCTCTAATCTTGGTTTCCAAGTCTACTTTTGGGATTTGCCTGGCTGGTTGTGATTAACTGCGCCACTGCATTCCGAGACTGATTTGTACCAGGAGGACCTAGAAACACATTAACCCCACTTAAAGCCTTTTTTAGGACGTAGAGCGGTGATTACGGAAGTAATTGTCACGCAGATACTACACTCAGAGAAAACTCTCTTATAGATACCAATCAACGTATCTTTAAGGTTGAGCAAAAACTCTGAGATCCCTAGAACCCGTTCTACAGGTACAAAAATCCTTAACCTTAGTTTACCATTGGGGCGGGGATTGCGTTTGGACTTCATGACCACTATACCCTTCAACGCCATGTTTGTTTAAAACTCTTGTGTGTGCATTCATGCATTCATGCATCATTCATTAATAAACAACTAAAAACAAAAATAGTCTTTTTCGAGTCGTTTTTCAAGGAAACTAAATAACGAACGTTTTGAACTTCATAGAAAGAGAGAAACGGAGAAAGGACTTAAGGATCTATACCATGGATTATGGAAGAAAGAGAGCTAGGAAATACACCTTCAAGATTCCCCAGGTCGAGGAACTGGGAAAGCTCGGAAAACTGGTGGTCAACCCCCAGGCTTTCAAGGAGAAGTATGGAAAACTTCTGCCTTTGCTCAATACCAACATGGTGGATGGGATCCTTCCCACCTTGGTACAGTTTTACGATCCAACGTATCACTGTTTCACCTTTCCAGATTATCAGCTCATGCCTACGTTAGAGGAGTACTCTCATCTGATTGGAATACCCGTGTACGCGCAAGATCCGTACTCCGGTTTGGAAAAGAATCCTGACGACATTATCATTGCTGCAACTACTCCTTTGAACGTAGTCGACATCAGAACTCATATGGTGAGTAGAGGAGGAATTCAAGGATTGCCCTCCAAATTCCTGTTTGATCAAGCTCGGTACTTCGTCAGCATCCAAGACATGAATGCTTTTGAGGAAATCTTGGCTTTGCTTATCTACGGATTGTTTTTGTTCCCTAACATTAACGATTTCGTCGACATCAATGCAATTAAGATCTTCTTAATTGGAAATCCAGTTCCAACCTTGCTTGCGGATGCTTATCACTCTGTGCATTCAAGAAACCTGCAGCGAGGAGGATTAATCACATGCTGCGTACCGTTGTTATACGAATGGTTCGTTTCACACCTGCCGAAGTCTAGCACTTTCTGGAACATGAGGGATGGCCTTTACTGGTCACAGAAAATCATGTCTCTCACTCATACAGACATTGATTGGTGTAGTCCTGACAACGACGAAACCAAGATCATCTTCAGTTGCGGAAGTTTTCCCAACGTACCCCTTATTGGAACTAAGGGAGGAATCAGTTACAATCCAGCTTTAGCCCGTCGTCAATACGGCTATCCCATGAAAAATATACCAAGTAACATCCAATTGGAGGGTCTGTTCTTCAAGAACATTGACGATCATGGCAACATGCTGAAGAAGGAAATTGTCCAAGCCTGGCGTCTTGTTCACAGCAAAGGGAGAAGATTGTTAGGAAAACATCTTTGCATCTCCCTGGATCCTTACCTTCAATGGGTACGCGTCAGAGCATTCAAGCTCAGGATGCCATATCAACATCAAGAACCTATTCCCCTAAGGGAACCAATTTACCTTTTCTCCACCGACGTTGAAAAACTGCAAGCGGCATTAAACAAGGTATGCCAAGAAAGGAATGCTTGGAGGAACAAGTATCGAATCGTCAACACAGAAAACGTTGAGATTCATAACATCCTAAGAAGGAAGGATGAGTTACTTGAAGTGCTTGATCGACAAGTGACACAAACGTCACTTTCTCATCATATCCCTCCTGCTTCCTGGATCATCGATCAGCTCACGTCAGAGAACGCTCAGCTCAAGAAACAGAAGAAGATGTTAGAACGTGAAGTCGGCTCTTCATCAAAGTTTTAGAGTCCTTTCTCTCAGTTTCTCTGTATTTCCATTTTCAAAGTGTGTAAAAACGGCGTTTTTGCTTAATTAATAAAGTTTGATGTTTCATAACGTAATTATGGTGTTTCCTTGAAAAATATTAACTTAATTGCATATCATACATCGCTTTAGTCGTACGCACTGACACGAGAATTGTCGCGGATCTAATAGTCACTTTCCTTTCTCCAGAAAGAGAGGAGGAGAAGGAGGTGAACCCAGACTTTCAAGCTGTCTCATCCATACAACACTCGTTCAAGTCGCAAGAAAAGAATGGAAGACTTTGAGCAAGAGAATGAAGAACTCAGAGAAGAGATTAATACTCTCAAAGGTACTGTTGAAAGACTCAATAGTATGGTAGAAGCCCTGGTAGTTGCGCAGAATCGACCAACGCCAGAAGAACCGCAAAGGACTGTGGTTTCCGAGATTGTTTCTACTCCTATTCCTCAGTATACCATGCCGCCTGATCGACCTTGGGGCATGCCGTATAACTTTACTCCAGAAGGGTACATACCTCCAGCTTCTGAAGCTCCAAAAGTCACCATGGATATGCGTCCACCGGAGGGTTACAAACCTCTGGAAATTGAAGTTCCAAGAGCAACGGCAATGGGTTTCGCACAACAGAATGCTGAGATACCAAGATCTGCTGTCATGGCTTCTCCACAGCCCATTATGCATACTTTTCCCCCGCAGGGCGGACAAGTATATCATCACGCTCCCAGTGAGGACGCTGGCGTGTATGAAAGATTGGACGAGTTCCAAGAACAGTTTCTGCAAATGCAGAAGGAACTCAAGACTCTCCGAGGACAAGATCTATTTGGAAAGAATGCTGCAGACCTCTGTCTGGTTCCAAATGTTAAGATTCCTCACAAGTTCAAAGTACCAGAATTCGAGAAGTACAAAGGGAATTCATGCCCACAAAGTCATCTCGTAATGTACGCTCGAAGAATGTCAACTCAGACTGATAATCAACAATTGCTCATTCATTATTTTCAAGACAGCCTGACTGGTGCTGCACTCAAATGGTACATGAACTTGGACAGTTCAGAGATTCGTACTTTTCGAGACCTCGGAGAGGCCTTCGTCAAACAGTATAAGTACAATCTGGATATGGCTCCCGACAGAGATCAACTCCGGGCCATGACTCAAAAGGATAGAGAAAGCTTCAAGGAATACGCTCAAAGATGGCGTGAAGTTGCTGCTCAAATTTGTCCGCCACTTGAAGAGAAAGAAATGACAAAAATCTATCTCAAAACTTTAAGTCCATTTTACTACGGACGAATGATTGCAAGTGCACCAAGTGACTTTACCGAGATGGTAAACATGGGTGTGCGTTTAGAAGAAGCAGTTCGAGAAGGACGCTTGAACAAAGAACCAGAATCTTCTGTTGGTCCAAGGAAGTATGGAAGTTCTTTCCAGAAGAAAAAGGATCAAGATGTCAGCAATGTCTTGCACAAAATCAAGAAGAAATTCCAACCTCAAGTTGCAGCAATAACTCCGGTTGTTAACTCAGCGCCAGCTTATCAACCTCAGGTCTCGCAACAACAAATTCAACAAAGGTCGCAGCAACCTCAGCAGCAGGTTCGACCTCCAAATTACAACAATCGGGCTCCAAGGTATCCTGCCTTTGACCCCATACCAATGCCGTATGCAGAATTGTTTCCAACATTACTGGCAAAAGGACTCATTCAGACAAGGAGTCCTCCAAATCCTACAAACAGTTCCTCACCATGGTATAAGGCTGACCAATCTTGTCCCTATCATCAGGGGGCACCGGGTCACAATATTGAGAACTGTTTCTCTTTCAAGATTGACGTCCAACGATTAGTGAAGAGCGGAATGCTATCCTTCAAAGATACTAATCCAAACGTCCAAGCAAATCCTTTGCCGCAGCATAAAGAAGCTTCAGTAAATCTGATAGACCAGCACCCCAACGTCATTCAAATCTACGACATTCGTCAGGTAGGGGAAAATCTTGTCAGGATGCACGCTAGACAAGCTGGGTACGGTCATGTACCACCTCACAACTACTTCACATGTGAAATTTGTCCAAAGAATAATCAAGGATGTGCCATAGTTCAAGCTGCATTACAAGAACAAATGGACTTAGGATGGATTCAACATATCCGAGTCAGAACTGAACATGACATCAACATGGTTCAAGGATGTCCAGGAGAATACAGGAATCTACAAAGTTGAAGACCTTGAAGGATCGGTAGTCAGGTTCCATAAAACTTTAAATGGACTTGCCTACTTTGGAACAGATTTCCACGCTTACAGTAGATGCGAAATCTGTCGAAGAAATTCACGAGGATGTTTGCGTGTTCGCAACGACATTCAAAAGCTGATGGATGACAATACCATTACTGTTCTTGCCAACAGAGAAGATGACGAAGTCTTTACCGTATCTCCTCAAATTAATCAAGATGAACCTATGCAAGTTAAGTATGATAGCAGGAAGACAGCAGTTGCACCACTAGTCATCTACTTACCAGGTCCTGTACCGTATGAGTCTAGCAAGGCTATACCATACAAGTACAATGCTACATTCATTGAAAATGGTAAGGAAATACCATTACCGTCTGTTGTCAACATTGCTGATGTTAGTCGAGTCACCAGAAGTGGACGAGTCTTCAACAGAACAACAGAAAATGTGGAGAAACCTTCGGAGGAAGTACCACATAGGCAAGACAATCATCCGACCAATGCTGTTCAAGCGAAAGAAAATGATGAGATCTTGAAGTTAATCCAGAGGAGTGAATACAACATTGTAGATCAATTACTACATACTCCGTCTAGGATTTCTGTTCTTTCCCTGCTATTGAGTTCTGAAGCTCATAGGGAAGCTCTACAGAAAGTTTTGGAACAAGCTTTCGTAGAACCAAGTGTTACTATAAGCCAATTCAACAACATCGTTGCCAACATCTCCGCCGGAACTAACCTAAGTTTCTGTGACGAAGATCTTCCTGAAGAAGGAGTGGACCACAATCTTCCACTTCACATCTCAGTTGGCTGCATGGGTGATACACTCACAGGAGTCCTAATAGACAATGGATCCTCTCTCAACGTCATGCCTAAATCAACATTATCAAGATTATCCTTCGAAGATTACCCTCTAAGAAAAAGTCATGTCATCGTCAAAGCATTTGATGGATCAAGAAAGTCAGTTTTCGGAGAAGTGGATCTTCCCATAACTATTGGACCTCAGACGTTCAAAATCACTTTCCAGGTTATGGACATTCCAGCACAATATAGTTGTTTGCTAGGTCGCCCATGGATTCATGAGGCTGGGGCAATTACTTCAACACTTCATCAGAAACTGAAGTTCATAAGAAATGACAAATTGGTAACCGTATGTGGAGAACGAGCTCTGATCGTCAGCAACCTGTCATCATTCTCCGACATAGAACCAAAAGAAGTTGTTGGAACTAAATTCCAAGCACTCTCCTTAGACAAAGGAAAGGAGAAAGCAGCGTCTATTTCTTCCTACAAAGATGCAATCCAAGTTGTGAAGGATGGCACTACCAGTGGTTGGGGTCACATTAATATTCCTACCAACAACAAGAACAGAACAGGAATTGGATTCTTTCCGACATCATCAAGAGCTATCCCAGGGATTGAGGTAGTTCTCCCTATTCAAGAAACTTTCTGCAGTGGAGGTTTTCTTCAACCTGTTCAACAAACAGTCAATACCATCGGTACGGAAAACACCGATGAAGAGGAATGGTTATCCTATCTTAACAGAGCAGGATACATCTCCCTACCAGAGTCTGAATCACCTTGCTGTTATCCGACTAAAGGATCTGAAAGTAAGACTCAACCAAGCAATGATGAAGTTACTAACAGCTTCACCACCAGAAGTCATGGTTCATCAGAAGAAGTTCCTCCTATCCCCGAAGAGACTTGGGATACATTAGGAGAACCAAGCGGAAAATTCGACTACATGGTGAAATACTCCGCTCCTGAAAGTTCAAGAATCTCTCTTGAAGACATTGTTCCAACTGGATGGAACATTGATTATGAGTACCTCTCTCAGCCAAAAGAGATGTATAACCCTTGCTATTCATCAGCATCTGGTGAAATCATCATTGAGGATTATATCCCCAAGTCACCTTCCGAGGCTACAGATTTAGAGTTCACATATCTAGTCAATGCCATCTTGGGAGAAGAGCAAGACCAAAATACAGAAGAGGACGATCTCGAAAGTGTCTCCGACAACGAGTCTCTCCATTCAGAAGATTGGAAGTTTCCTCAAAAGAAAAACCGACATACTCCACTTGGAAATGGGTATGTTCACACTGCTCAGTCTGCTGAAGTAGAAGAAGATCGTCTGAGTGTTGCAAAGACAGTGGTTGGTAAATCAAGACCTACCACAGGCCAGCTTAAGCCTAAGGTTCCAGATTACTTAGTGCACAATGGGGTTCGCCACTACTGGACAGCTGTTGAAGTTTCAACTGTTGTTCGCACTCCTAAGTAGGAACTTTCACCGTTATTTTGTCCTCTCACCATAGCCCAGGGTGAAGAGATGTTTCATAGGGCTTTGCATTTTACTATTTCTTAGTTAAATGTCCCTCTTTGCTTCGCCCAAAGCAATAGAGTTTTGTTTTATAGGGTCTTTGTTTCAAGAAATGACTGTCCATAAATAAAAATGTCATTCTGTTCCTTCGTTTAGTTTTCCCTTTTCTTTTTTCGGAAATTGGTAATCCTAAAAAACACCCTTAAAAAACATCAAATATTCCATTAACTGCATACACCGAGTCTTCCCTCGTTGTCTAAATAAAACTTATCACACATATGCAGATTAATCATAAAATACCCCGTTGAAACGTGCGACCGTATGACTTCTCCAAGCTTTGAGTTTCCTGTATTCGAGGCAGAGGAAGAAGAAGACGAAGAAATATCAAAGGAAATTTCACGGCTACTTCAACAAAAGGAAGAGGCCATTCAGCCATACAATGAGCCTCTAGAGATCATTAACCTTGGTTCCGATGGAAACAGAAAAGAGGTTAAGATTGGAGCTTCACTCAGTTCAGAGATCAGAGAGAGTTTGATACAGCTGCTCAAAGAATTCTCAGATGTCTTCGCTTGGTCTTATCAAGATATGCCAGGGTTGGATACCAGTATAGTGGAGCATCACTTGCCATTAAAAGCAGAATGCCCTCCGGTCAAACAAAAATTAAGAAGAACTCATCCGGAGATGGCCATGAAAATCAAAGAGGAAGTTCAAAAGCAGATCAACGCAGGTTTCCTCGTCACTTCAGAATACCCTCAGTGGTTAGCTAACATTGTTCCCGTTCCTAAGAAAGACGGAAAAGTCCGCATGTGCGTCGACTACAGAGATTTGAACAAAGCTAGCCCTAAGGATGATTTTCCTTTACCACATATTGATATGTTGGTAGACAGTACAGCAAAATCCAAAGTTTTCTCATTCATGGACGGATTTTCAGGATACAACCAAATCAAAATGGCACCTGAAGACATGGAAAAAACAGCTTTCATCACCCCCTGGGGCACGTTCTGCTACCGTGTTATGCCTTTTGGACTAAAGAACGCAGGGGCAACTTATCAAAGGGCCATGACTACGCTTTTCCACGACATGATGCATAAGGAAGTGGAAGTCTACGTGGACGACATGATTGCCAAATCAGAAAATGAAGAAGATCACATACAGAATCTGACAAAGTTATTTCAACGCTTACGGAAGTTTCAGCTTCGCCTGAACCCCAACAAGTGTACCTTTGGTGTCTACTCAGGAAAACTCCTTGGTTTCATTGTCAGCAAACGAGGGATTGAAGTAGATCCAGACAAAGTCAAGGCGATTCAAGAAATGCCTTCACCCAGAACCGAGAAACAAGTTAGAGGATTTCTTGGACGTCTGAATTACATCTCGAGATTCATATATCTCATGACTGCAACTTGTGCTCCTATTTTCAAACTTCTACGGAAAAATCAAAGTTGCGTCTGGACAGACGATTGTCAGAAAGCGTTCGACAGCATTAAGGAATATCTGCTCGAACCACCCATCTTGTCTCCTCCAGTGGAAGGAAGACCTTTGATAATGTACTTAACCGTCTTAGAAGATTCCATGGGTTGTGTCCTTGGACAGCAAGACGAGACAAAGAGAAAAGAGCATGCCATTTACTACCTAAGCAAGAAATTCACTGACTGTGAATCCCGCTACTCCATGCTCGAGAAGACGTGTTGTGCTTTGGCCTGGGCCGCCAAGCGTCTCCGCCAGTACATGATTCGACATACTACTTACTTGATCTCTCATATGGATCCAATCAAGTACATATTTGAGAAGCCTGCTTTAACTAGGAGAATTGCCCGTTGGCAGATGTTGTTATCAGAATACGACATTGAGTATCACGCACAGAAAGCCGTGAAAGGAAGCATTCTAGCTGAGCACCTGGCTCACCATCCACTCAATGGTCATGAATCAACCAGTTTCGACTTTCCGGACGAGGACGTCATGTACCTCAAGATGAAAGATTACGACGAGCCACTACCAGACGAAGGACCTGAGATAGGATCCCAGTGGGGCTTAATCTTTGACGGAGCTGTCAATGCTTATGGACGAGGAATTGGGGCAATCATTGTTACACCTCAGGGTACCCATATTCCATTTACTGCCAGATTAACTTTCAAATGCACAAACAATGAGGCCGAATATGAAGCTTGCATCATGGGTCTCGAAGAAGCCATGGATCTAAGAATCAAACACTTGGATGTATACGGAGATTCTGCTTTGGTCATCAATCAAATCAAAGGAGAATGGGAAACACGCCAACCAGGGCTAATTCCTTACAAAGACTACGCGAGAAGATTGTTACCATTCTTCGACAGGGTAGATTTTCATCACATTCCTCGTGAAGAAAACAATTTGGCTGATGCATTAGCCACACTCTCTTCCATGATTAGGATAAATCATTGGAATGACATTCCTCGGATCGATGTTATGCGCCTGGATAGGCCCGCTCATGTGTTCACAGTAGAAGCAATCATCGACGACAAACCGTGGTATCACGACATCAAGAACTTTCTTCAAAAGCAAGAGTACCCTCTTGGGGCGTCAAAGAAAGATAGAAAGACTTTGAGAAAGTTAGCTTGTAGATTCTTCTTGAATGAAGATGTTCTGTACAAGAGAAACTTCGACATGGTTCTGCTCAGATGCGTTGACAGAAAAGAAGCAGAAATACTCATGAGAGAAATACATGAAGGTTCCTTTGGTACTCACACCAATGGACATACCATGACAAGGAAAATACTGAGAGCAGGATATTATTGGCTGACGATGGAGTCAGATTGCTACCAGTATGCAAAGAGGTGTCACAAATGCCAGATCTACGCCGATAGAATTCATGTGCCACCATCTCTTCTCAACATACTCTCTTCCCCTTGGCCTTTCTCCATGTGGGGAATCGACATGATTGGAATGATCGAACCAAAAGCGTCCAACGGACATCGCTTCATCTTGGTAGCCATAGACTATTTCACCAAATGGGTTGAAGCAGCTTCATATGCAAACGTTACAAGACAAGTTGTCGTCAGGTTTATCAAGAATCACATCATCTGTCGCTACGGCATTCCTAGCAAGATAATCACTGACAATGGGTCAAATTTGAATAACAAAATGATGAAGGAGCTTTGTGAAGAATTCAAGATCGAACATCACAACTCATCTCCTTACAGACCAAAGATGAATGGAGCTGTAGAAGCAGCTAACAAAAACATCAAGAAAATCATTCAGAAGATGGTCATCACTTACAAGGATTGGCATGAAATGCTCCCGTATGCTCTTCACGGTTACCGTACATCAGTACGTACTTCGACTGGAGCAACTCCTTTCTCCCTTGTATATGGCATGGAAGCAGTCCTACCTATAGAGGTTGAGATTCCATCAATGAGAGTTTTGATGGAGGCAAAATTAACAGAAGCCGAGTGGTGTCAAAGCAGATTCGATGAATTGAACTTAATCGAAGAAAAGCGCATGACAGCTTTATGCCACGGACAGCTATATCAACAAAGAATGAAGAAAGCTTTCGACAAAAAGGTTCGACCTCGCACAATCAAAGAAGGCGACCTTGTACTCAAAAAGATTCAATCTTTTCTCACAGATTCGAGAGGGAAATGGACTCCCAATTATGACGGCCCCTACGTGGTCAAGAGAGCTTTCTCAGGAGGAGCCTTAATACTCACGACTATGGATGGAGAAGAATTCACCCGTCCTGTGAACGTCGACGCAGTCAAGAAATACTTCGCCTAAATAATCAAAAGAACAGCTCGCTAAGTCGAAAACTCGCAAAGAGCGGCTTAGGCAAAAAAGAGCGTCTCGGTGAATCGAAAACCCGAAAGGGCGATTCAGGCAAAAGTTAGAGACATAAAAAAATATATTAATCAATCCCGGTAGACTTAAAACCCGAAAGGGGTAGTTTACGCAAAAGTTAGGGATATATGGCAAGTAACTGTGTTCAGGACAAACTTGATCATTCAAAATCCATAGCGGAGTATTCATCAGCAGTAGGTCATCTTCTACGAAGCACGAATACAGCGCAACTCGGAGTGGAAGGGAAAGATAACGGTCGTCACGTTTCATCGTAGCCCTTTTCCCGAAAATTACCAATTTCCAACTTTGTAAATACTCCATGGAATCAAGCATTTGGCTGATTACCATTCCATATATAATAATTTGAGCCTTGTGCTTTTCCTTTGCAATCTAGTCTTATTCAGTTTCTTGGAATGCATTTTAAGTTTAAACAGTCAATTTCTTGAAACAAATGTTTTCATAAAATAAAAATGAATTTACTTGCAAAAATAAAGGTGAAATTTCTTTCTGAGGTTTACAAACAATAGGAAGAATGCAAACAGTTGCTCCGAGAACGGTTGAGACTCCGGGAACCAATATTTCCCCATGAGGTCGCTTTGCGAACATCTCCCGATGACGGATCTTTACTTCAATTCATATTACTTACTTCGGACAGCGGACAACTAATAGCCAGATATTCCAAACAGAGTTCGAACTACAAGAAGAGGACATCTTCTGATCCACAAGAATTTCAGTCGTATCATAGGATTTTACATCTGCGACAATTCTATTCACATTCACTTTACATTTTATCATTGTCATAATATTCATGCATACATTACATCATAACTGCATAGTCGAGTCAGGCTTTGATCATGTGAATGCCTAAGTCATTGAGGCATGAACTCAAGTTTCCCCTGCAAGTCCCAGAGAAACTTTTTCCTTCGAGACAACAGTTCATACACAAGGATCTCCCCAAGCAAGTCAACAAATGGTTGTCTCCCTCAAGGAAATAGTTTGTTCACTTTTGGAATTCCTCAGCCGAGAATCTCCTGCAGAGCGACATTCGACGGTCTTCTTCAAATAAGATAGTCTGCTTCACATTTTGGAATTCCCTACAGGTTTGGTATTTCCCCAGCAGGGTCAAGAGGTGCCACTTCTTGTCAAAGGAAAATTCAGAATCTCCCAGCAGATCGACAAATGATTCCCCAGCGGAGTCAGTGAATGATAGTCTTCGTCCAGAAGATAGTTCAGATTCCCCAACAGAGTCAGCAAATGGCAGTCTCTTTCAGCAGAAGACAGTTTGCTCACTTTCTATCATAACAGAGTCAGCAAATGGCAGTCTCTTTCAGCAGAAGACAGTTTGCTCACTTTCTATCACAACAAAGTCAGCAAATGGCAGTCTCTTTCAGCAGAAGACAGTTTGCTCACTTTCTATCACAACAAAGTCAGCAAATGGCAGTCTCTTTCAGCAGAAGACAGTTTGCTCACTTTCTTTCATGACAGGGTCGACAAATGGCAGTCTCTCCCAGTAGAAGACAGTTTGCTCCCCTAGCAATTGGCAAATGGCAGTCTTTTCCCAAGAAAAGACAGTTCGTCTGTTAAATACTCAAGAGATCGACAAATGGCAGTTTCTTCGAACAGTTTGTCTGTTTCTGGGATGTTTAACTCCCCACAGAGTCGATGAATGGCAGTTTTCCTCTTAGGAAAACAATTCGTTGATTCCCCAGGCATCAGTCGACGAATGGCAGTTTCCACCCCGAAAACAGTTCGTCCGCCTTCAAACAAAGTCATTAGCCCCTCAAAAGATCATGAGGCCATATGACATTCTTTCAAAGACGTCAAGTCAAAAGGGAAGATGGTGAAGTTTCTTTACAGCCGTCAAATGGCATCTTATCTCCAAGCGCTGATAAGAAGTTTGACGAGGAAACAAACCTTTGAAGTTTCTTTACTACCGTCAAATGGCATCTTATCTCCAAGCGCTGATAAGAAGTTTGACGAGGAAACAAACCTTTGAAGTTTCTTTACTACCGTCAAATGGCATCTTATCTCCAAGCGCTGATAAGAAGTTTGACGAGGAAACAAACCTTTGAAGTTTCTTTACTACCATCAAATGGCATCTCGTCTCCAAGTGCTGATGAGAAGTTTGATGAGGAAACAAACCGTTGGAAATTTTCTCTTTATCTGAGATATTGTCCAAACACAACCGAGACCAGTTTCGAGATATGGACATCCGAAACGAGGAGAGGTTGTTTACCTTTTTCTAAGTATCAACACTTAGTTAAAGAAGATGGATTGCGCATCCAACATTGCCATCCATTCACCAGAATCCACATCAAGTATTTCTGCAGGAGTTTGTCTCCTCATCCCCCGCCAAGCGCGACAACGGGATCAAGTCATGCAAAGACTATGTCAGTTACAACATCTCAGGAGCGCCCAAAATTCGGGCATTCTTTGATATTTAAGTCTCTTTTACGCAGGAGAGATCGAGATATCAATCTCTCTCCCTCCAGATAAAAGAAACTTAAATAGGGGCATCTGTCATACCCTAATTTTTGACCCCCCTGAGATGGCATATCTTCAGGATTTTTCATCAGGTCAAGACAAGTTCCCAGAGCAGTCACTTCTCCATCTGGTATCCAATCGAGGATGCTCAAAGACAAGAAAGCTCAGGCAAAGGATCAATCAATACAAGGATTAGTCCCTAATACAATCATGAGGCTCAAAGACTTCACTTTTCTCATCTATGATTGATTAGACATCCAGTCATATGAGTACAGGTTTACTCAGGTCACCAGACTAGGGTTTTGAGCCTATCAAGGACTAAAATCAGGGATCACTTTTGGGAAACCCTAAAAAGCCTCAGGGAACCATTCAAAGACATCAATCATCTTCAAATAACTCATATTACAAGATCTACTGGACATCACACTTCAATTCAAAGTCTACAGTCATTATTTTCACATGGTCGACAAATTAGGGTTTTGACCTAATTCACCAAGATAGTTGACTTTTAATCAGGGCATGAATCCAAAACTCAAGACATGATTCAAGAATCTCTACTACCTCAATATAATCCATTTACATCATTCATTTGAGGAAAAGATCTTGTTTCTACACAAAAGCCCAAAAATTCACTTTGTCAGGAAAAAGTCAACTGTGAAGGATCATCATTGACTTTTAAGGTTTTTGGTCAAAAAATGACTTTCAAAGATCAATATCATCAATATATGGATGTCAAAGTCATTTGACCAAAGAAATTCAAAGAAATTCATCAAGGAGCGAAAAGTCGGGAATTAGGGTTTTTGAAGGCATGGTGAGAACTCAAAATTTCACCTACACAACTCAAAAAACTTCCAACATGAAAGTTGTAGATCTTGCAAAATAAAACAACATCTTACAAAGGAACTTTTTTCAAAAGATCAACCATTTATGAAGTTTTGGAAATTTTGAAGTTTAGGTCATAAACACTTAGAAATTTTTCTAAGTGTTTTAACCTAGTTTTCATCCAACTTTGGGCTCATTTTTCACAAATTTCCCAAATGATTCTGAAGAAGACATAAACTAATGATTTGAAGTAGATGTTTAGGGCTTTCCAAATTGTGTTCAACCTTCTCCAAATTCAATTTGAGCTAGGAGTTATGCTTGTTCAAAGTTGGCCTCATGAAGTGAAATTATAGGTCATGTACAATTTGAAACTTTGCAATTTTGTGCATTTTGCTTCACTAAATGATGCTACACGACCTCTAATACATCTGAAGACATGCCATACATTCAAATTCATCATTGCATAAGGATTAGAGAAGATTCCCAAAAACAAAGGCATGTGATTATGTAATGATTGCATTTTTGAATTTATGGCAAATGGTGAATCATCAAGGAATCTTGCTCTAAGCCAATTAGAACTCTCCTCTGAATCAGAAATGTTCCCTAAGATCATGCAAGATCAATGGTTGGGGAAGCTAGCCCGAAAATGCATCATTGCATTTGGGATATTTTCAAACTTTCTTCATAGCTAAGAAACCAAACTCACCTCATTAAGCAAGCTTACTATGATCAATTACTCTGAACCAATTCCCTATAAATAGAGGCCTCATTCTCATTCAGAAAACACACCAAAGCAACTCAATTCCTTGCTTTCTCTTTCTCTTCTCATGCTTATTGTTTTTCAAAGTTCTTTGGCAAGAAGAATCGTTTTCTTCAAACCAGAGCTCATCTTTGGAAAGTAAGCAATCTAACATCTCAAGGGAGGTCATTTGAGGTGATCCAAGCACCTGGATCACTTCTGTAAGTGGAGGAACACCATTGTTGCTCTCACTTTGGAGCATTTGCAGTTGGAGGTCCATGGAGTAATTCAGGAGGTTCTGAGCCAAGCCAATCATCCAGGCACATTCCTCAGGTCATAGTGAAGCTAACCAGATGGCTGCAGCTCATCTGTAACTCAAGAATCAACACCCTCCATGTTCACTTGAAGCTGAAATCGAGGGAGGACCATAGAGCAATTCAGGAGGATTCAAGCTCCAACAAGCATTCAGTTAGCATCATTGAGTCTCAGGGAAGCTATTGAGATCATCCATTCAAGCCCAGGTGCTCTCAATCATCCTCACGACCTCCATTTTCAGAGGTAAGTTCCTGAACCTCACTTCTCTAATTTAAGTACTCTTTGTGAAATAGCTCGATTCTATCTTGTTCAGCATCATCAGAGGATTGAAAACCCTCTATCATCATCCATTTATCTTGCAGTATAGTCATTTAATTTGATTTTGAAATTTTAGGGTTCTTCACGATTTCTGGTAAATTAGTTAGATGTAGTTAATATTAATTCATGTTAGTTACATATTTAGAATCGTGAGTGAATTTAGAGCAAGTTTCATGTTTACATCATTGCAAATGGTTGAGAGTTGAGAGAGTTCAGAAATTTGAATTGATGGAGCTTGAGGTTGAAGACGAAGATGGAGGGTGGCGCCATTTTTCAAATCTCTGAGCAAAGTTTGTTTTATTTTTAATGATAGGCATTCTCTTAACGACTGAACAAACTTGCCCTAGTGGCCTCCCATACGCCCTTAGTATCATCATGCCTCAAGTCTGGGGTTCGAATCCCCCTCGCCCCAGATTTTTTTGATTCTTTTATTTTTCAAGGATTTGCAACTTGTTTTGAAACATAACCAAATGAAGGCAAGTCACTATCACCACACGCGCGTTGGCTCAGTGGTGTTTGTTTTGAGTGTGTGGCCTAGAGGGCGTGGGTTCAAACCCTCCAAGGGCCAAAACTATTTTTTTACACACATTTTCTTTCATTTTCTCACAAAACTTCACATATTTATTTAACCTATCAAATTAATTTATTTTCACTTCATTTTTCACACACTTATCATTTAATATACCTATTTTGTGAATAATCAAAAAAATCATAAAAATATTATGTATTTCTTGAATTTTAATTAGGTTTAAAATAGTATGTTTTAAGTGTTTTCTTAAATACTTTAATACATATTTTCACTTTGTTTTAACCTAAATCATTTTGTAAATAAAGTTCATGATAAAACCCTAATTGTTTAGGTCTTAATTAAGTAAAAAATCTTTATTTTTTACTTTAATTAAGTTGACTTTTGTCAATTCTCAAAACTGTTTTCAATCTCCAAATAAATCAAATGATTAGGGTTTTCAAACAACAAAACCTTGTATCATTCAAAATCATTTTCAATTGCTTTTACACCAGTACTGTAAAGTACTGGGCCTCTAATAGAGTGTAAGTCCCAAAAACCTTCTCTTCTTAGCTTGTTTTCAAAACTGTATTTTCAAAATCTTCTTTCTGTTTTCAAAACATTCTTCTGGTATTTGAAGGGCATTATTCCCGGTGAAACTCTTCAGATACCTATGTGACCTTTGTCCATCTTCACTTCTTCTGTTTTCAAAAAACCATTAACTGTTTATCCTATATATTCAACTGTTATCCATCAATTACTGGTAAGGCTCTGTACATACTTCTTCAATGGCCTCCACTCCATCCAGGTTAGGCTTTACAAGCTTTCAATTTACAGTCTTTATTTAAATTACTGTCAAATATAAACTGTACATATATTTGTTTAGAACTACGTTTGAGTATAAACCTTAGGACAGTTAAACTATATAAATATTATAGGAATATGGCCTAGGATTGAGAATGTCTTCCCGGTGAAGGCTCTTTCCTAATTAGAGATCTGTAGTTCAAACCCCCAAGATGAATTATTCCCGGTGAAACATCTTGGTAAAAACCTTAGAATCCAAATAATAGGACACATCCACCCAAAGAGGAATTATTCCCGGTGAAACCTCTTACCCATTTGCTTAGAGCCAAAATAAGTTCAAGACTACATAGCTTCCTCTTGTGCTATAACAAGGACCCTCGATTAGCCTCCTCTTGGGCTTTGTACAAGGACCCACAGGCTTCTTAAAAGCATTTCCAGCTTCCTCTTGAGCTTGTATACAAGGACCCATCAGGTTTCTTATAAACATAGGAACAGGTCTTTAGTCACCTTTTAGCCTACCCTGGTGAGTTTCTTCCAATTTAAACCAGACTTTAAACAAGCTAAGTTTGTCTCAATTTTGCATTGAGTACACCTTTTGGAATGAGAGACATGGATAGTCTCTGTCACCCTTATCTTCATCAATCTTCCTTAGCAGAGTCTAGGATCCATGTTTGATCATCCTCAGCATTGAGTCAGCCTTCACCTTGGGCTTTAAACAAGAAGTCTCCACTAGATAATCTTTCTGCCATTCATTTAACAAAATCCCCTGGAAAGGGTTAGCCTCCAACATCTGTCTAAAACAAAATCCCTGGAAAGGGTTAGCTTCCACACATTCCTTCATTTTAATAAAAACCCCTGGAAAGGGTTAGCCTCCAAAGTCAATTAATAAAAAGTCAAAAAAATAAAGATTCATTTCTCTTAGGAGATAATTTCCCCAAAAGAGTCAAAACCCCTGGAAAGGGTCAGCCTCCAAAAACATGATAAAAGTCAGTCTTTTAATAGACAAATTCACTAGCTGAGTCAAAATCCCTGGAAAGGGTTAGCTTCCAAAGAAAAACAGTCTTTTTAATCTCCAGTAGAGTTAAAACCAACAAAAACAGTTAGCCTCAACCTTGGGCTTCATACAAGGCACCAAACAATAAAACTCCCCTGTCTAGAGTCAGCCACAACCTTGGGCTTTGTACAAGGCACACAAAATAGAGTCATTCATAGTCTCAAAAATTCAGTTATCCTCAGCAGTCAGCCACAACCTTGGGCTTTGTACAAGGCACACAAATAGAGTCTCCCTAAGTAGAGTCAGCCTCAATTCTGGGCTTTGTACAGAACACAAAAATACCCTGTAATTAATCCCCAGTGGAGTCATCTCCCAGAGTCAATTAATCAATCAAAAAGCCTCAAGCTTGGGCCTCATTCAAGCCAGCTAAAGTCAAATCTTTTATACAGTAGATAGACATAGCTTATCTCTATAGAGAGATATTTTTACTACTCTACCACATTCAAACAAACAAACATTTCAATTTCAAATTCAATCAAAGTCTCCCATTTAGGACTCTGAAAGACATGCTCTGGCACATCCCCAGACTTGTACACTTTCCCTAATTTGGACGAGCATCTTTCTTTCATTTAAGAGGCATCTGACTGGCATACTTGCACACACACAAGTAAGGTCCCCCTCTTGAATGAAATGAATCCAGTTATTCTGTCACTCTTTCAAAATGTTTGTGGTAGAATAGTACTAATACCTCTCTGTAGAGATGATTTCATGTCTCTTTACTGTAAACAGAGATTTAATTCCAAGCTTCAACCTTGAGCTTCAAGCAAGGCACCAAAAAACATTAATTTCCCTAGTTAGTTCCCCGAACTACATTAAGCTCTGACTTCCACTAGGGATATGTAGGCATGAGGTTCACAAGGAATCTCAGCGAGCTAATAAAATACCAAAAATAGTCAGTCTGTCTATCTGTCTGTCTTTTCAAATCAAATCAATTCCTTCTCCTAACACAAAGGAGAAACTTTCCCAATCATTAGCAGCAAACACAATCACAAATGACACAGAGAAGGTTCCTGCAGAGTACTACAGATATGTAGGGTGTTTAAACACTTCCCTATGTATAACCGACCTCCCGGACTCCAGAATTTCTAGTCTAGGTGAAATCCCCACACTTAGCAAACTCCTAGGGTTTAGTTGAGATCTTTTTTTCCCTTTCCTACTCGTAGGACAATAAGAAAGTTCGTGTGATATCGTAGGAAGAACTGAAATAAAATTCATCCCGCCACGGGCGCATTCTCCTTCCAAATTTCGCGTGAAGGGTCTAGCGTGCCGTCCTCCCAAGTGAAACGGGGAGGTAAAAGAAAACGACACCACAAGATCCAAGCAAAATTATTCAAGCTATAAGAAGTCTTCTTAGCAACTTTTTGTGGTGTGGGAATACTAAATCGAGATGTATACATTGAGTGAAGTGGGATAATGTGTGCAAGCCTAAAGAGAAAGGAGGGTTAGGTATTAGAGATGTGGGAGAAATGAACAAAGCTCTACTTCTCAAATGGAAGTGGAGAATCTTAAAGGAAGATAAGGCTATTTGGAGTAGATTCTTACTTTTGAGATATCAAGACCCCAAAACTAAAGTGTTGGCTTCTAGCAAGGATCTTTTAACTGGTGACGATTCCCGTTGGTGGAGCGACATTGTTCTTAATGACTTCAAAGAGGATGAATGGGGACAAGGATTTAATGAATGGATTAAATGCGAGTTCAAGCAAGGAAGAAATATACTCTTTTGGTATAGTTGTTGGGTGGATGATCATTCGCTTCGCGTCACTTTCCCACTCTTGTTTGCTAGAACAACCAACAATATTTGCATGGTGAGTGATCTCTTCTCCTTTAATCATGGTGAACTCACGTGGAAGTTAGAAGATATTTTTGACACGGATGTGCTAAATCCGTCAGTTCCGATTGCTTCTACCTACTCCACTTCCGCTTCGGCCTCGACTATTGGCGATGAGCTTAGGGACTTGAAGTTGATCCTCCAAGGAATGGAGCCGGACATTATGGCTTTGGATGATTATCATTGGAAGCTAACTTCAAACGGAGCTTTCACGGTGTCTAGTGTCTCGCAATTGGTCTCAAACGCAAAGGAGTTAGCTTGGCCAACTTCAACTACCAAGTTGTTAGATGTCATTTGGAAGACTAAAATTCCGGAAAAGATCAAGATTTTTGCGTGGAGATTCTTCATCAATAGGTTACCTATAAAAGAACAACTAGCCAATAGAGGTGTGCCTAATCTCTCTTCCATTGATTGCCTCTTTTGTTCAAATAATCCGGAAACTTTGGAACATCTTTTTTTCCATTGCCATGCTACAAAAGCAGTGTGGAATAGAGTTCATATGTGGTTGGGGAACGAATTGAAGCTTACTTTAGAGGAGTTCAAGAATTTCGGAAGCATCCAAGAAAAGGTGAAAAACACCAACATTAAAGTTACTCTAAATTCGATTTGGATAGCCTTAATTTGGTGTATTTGGAATATGAGAAATACAATGATCTTTGATGGCGATACCTTTAGCTTCGACGAGTTGATATCAAATATCATGTTTTTCTCATGGAGGTGGGCTAGCAACAAGGAACTTCCTAGTAGGATAAATTTTTATGATTGGTATAAATTGCCATTACTTTGTAACATAACTCTCTAGTGTTTTTTCGATGTAAGGGTTGCACCCCTAGTGCGATATCTTATAATCAATTGCTTATTAAAAAAAATATTTATAAAAAACAAGCTTATTTTTAATGGGTTTGTATATCAAATTTGACATGGTATAGTGGAATTTTAACTAATCCATATGTATAACTTAATATTCCAAGAAATGAAAAAGGTTTAGATTTCACATCAAAAAAAGCTTTTATCTCATGTGCAGTTAGAACCTACTCCCATTGAGAATCTGCATAATTTGTGTACAGAAAACAAAAAATGGTGGTCCAAAGGTGTCACCTAAGAAAGAGAGCATAGTAGAAATGAAAATGACAAATTCATCCTAATATAATATCTATACAGAAGAGTAAATATCACGTCACCTACTTCTTAATGTGTGTCTATATATAATATCATATCACTTCTTATCCTTTACATTTAAACATATGTATGCAAGTTTCAATTAGAATCAACAAAGAAAATTCTTTTTCTAGTAGCCTTCTTGCTTCTGTCTTGACATCAATGCAATCCTGCAAAAGATCAATTTTAAGAACTATTGGCATATCAGTATATTCCAGTAAAAGACTACACATAATCTTGAATGTTTAATTTTCAATTGGCATACAACAATGTAACATCACTACCTCACCAAAAAACTCAAGCATATACATGTTGCTTGTCATAAAAGAAGATCCTGAAATGCGCTATGTAGCTTCATGAAATATTTTGAGAAATGGAAGTATTAACTCAACATGCTCCCAATCTTCTGGTTTATGCACTCTTTTGTCCTTACCTATTTCACTAAAATATTTTTTATCTCTGAATTCTAACTCTGTATTAGTCTTGTTATGTTTTAATGCACCTTTCAACATTAGATATGTTGAGTTCCACCGAGTCTCACAATATATCCCAACATAACCTTTATATCCAATTGTTTCATGATCAATACATTTCTTAAATCTTCGAAACCTTGAAGGAGTATGCCTCACATACCTCATCGTTGCACGAATTCTTACAACTGATTCATCAACTTCTTTCAGCCCATCCTTCACAATAAGGTTTATTATGTGGGCACAACACCGTGTATGAAGGTATTCTCCATTCAAAATAGGCCATTTTTAGAGATAAGCCATCTTTCAAAATAGGCCATTTGAGGCTGCGTTGTCCACTGTCACACTAAGCAGGCAATTTAGTTCCCAACCATTTAAGCACTTCTTAACTGTTTTGGCCATAATCTCTCCTGTGTAGTGGGTGACTTGAGTAAAATTCAAAACTTCTTTTGTAGCTTCCAATTATTATCAATGTGATGCCCTATGAGACACATGTAATTAGAGTCTTTGTTAGTAGATGTCCATGTGTTTGTAGTGATACAAACTCAACGATAATTTTGTGACAAAATAATCTTCATCTTTGCTTTCTCTGCATCCCAATTCTTCAAAACACCGCGTGCCAACGTATTTCGTGATGGGAACTTAAATTTTGGTTGTAAGCCAAAAATGAAACGATGTAAATATAAATGCTCTACCTTTTGAAACGGAAGTTCCATGGCTACGAACATTTTTGTCATGTCCATTCGGCTTACTTCTTGGTCAAATTTGGGAACTGAGGGGGATGGATTAACAATCGCTTCCCTATTTTCCATTGAGCTTGAAGATGGTTCATGCATCATCACATTCACCGCATTATCTAGATTAGCACTACATCTTCTCAAATGAGCTAGCATCACGCTTGTTCCACCATTATACTTGATCAAGGAACCACAATGCTTGCATTATGCTCGACGAAATTGGTGTAAAATGATTACATGCTTCTAATCGATTTTTGCGCTTTTGAGGCAACAAACCAACATTATTAGAAACTAGAGGTGCATAACCAATATGTTCTTCTGTCTCAAAGTCTGTAACGCTATCATGACTATCCATATCGAAGTTGCTACAATTTAGCTGAAAAGTTTTAAGCACCAGTCATATCTATAAGGAGAAGCTAGATGCAAAAGTAACAAATTGCAACCATAGTATACAAATTGGAACTGCCTGATCCTAACACTTTCCAATAAAAAAGTAATTCACAAATATAAATGTAGTGACTGAAACTAATCATAATATCAACTACAGACAACATGATATAATAGACAGTTCACTCATTAGATCATCGTCTCTCAAGTCTTTCCAGTCTCACTCCTCAGGAATACCAAAACCTAAGAGTCTCGCATGACTGCGTTAACCCATTCTAGGTACAATCAAGCAAGGCTTAGCCTGACGGTATCAATTTACATCATTATGGTATGCATGTGATCATCCATACAGTACACGCATTTGAGACTCCAGGGACTATTCCAAAGTTATGTGTACCATAGCTCAAGTCTAACATTATCGACCACGACCATCATGTTGATACAATAAAATAACTACCAATATCTATCAACCTACCACCTGATGCCTACAATAATTATACGATCTTATTCAGGGTTAGATGAGTCATTACTGGCTTGGAACATGATATATTGCACCTCGCATATCCATTCACCGCAACTCTGCCTAGCGTAGTTCTAAGACTTAGGCATGCTAGAATAAATAAGGGAATATAAAAGTCAATTTCACCAATGAAGTTGACCCTTTACAAGGTAACCTTCATCAAATAGGATTCAGTTGAATAGAATCGGGACCTAATTCCTCGTTCATTAGAGTTTTCACAACATATCAGATTGACCAAAAAAGCTTGGGATATTCGCTTCAACATTTGATAGCCTTTCAGCTTTCAATATGTCTTTCAGTTATCATATGTAACCAGTAGTCATCATTGGTACAGAATCACAACTGGTTGAGAACTTAACCTATTCACAAGATTCTATTACACATGCTTCTCGGGTTATCTGCTTAGGACAATCATAGTGCCTTGGTTTCTTGAGATAGAACATTTTGACTATCTAGTGTTGCACTTCAAATTGTCATTCTTTCTAACTGATTCATTTGTCAAACTGACGATCTAGGAGGTTCAATTCTTATTGTAGTTTATCATTTATTCAATTGCTAGCGATGTATTATGTAAGGTTAGCTTCTGTTAGAATTGGTGTCTAATCGACCTTTAGTGGTGATTAAATTCTAAGAAACTATTGAGGTTAGAATTCGTTTAAATTGAATCATTGTATAGTAATTCCTCGTAAAGTATACAGCTGAAACAATTGATTGCATTTATGTATCATCAATTAATCATCTTAGGTATTTGTGAAATGATTAAGTGTTAACGTGACTAGGTTTTAGTGAAAATATTCTCATATTTTCGCTCTAAACCTTCCGCGCGCATTTTTGAAAAACCTCTAATATTCTCTTTTTGGAAAATCATTCGGAATTTTATAAAAGAATTTTTTAGTCTATTTACCTCCTTTAGATTGTTTTCGTACTCCATATTTTCACCCAATAACAAGTGCGTATTACATATAAATAAATTTATTAAATGATGTGCATACTATTTGTTATGATCATCAAAAAGAAATAAGAGAAAACTAACAAGTAAATATTTTATATGACTTAGTAATATATATTTATCATACTAAAATGTTCACTTTACTTTTAAATATTTTTTATTAATATTTTTTTAACATGTAGAGATTTGGAGGAATAACATACGTTCACGAATCTATTACCATTAAATTAAGTGGTAAAAAGATTTATTTGTAACAATAATTTATTGGGATTCAATAATTAGTGATTTTATTTATTTGTTGTTGTCGTCGTTATTGTATTAGTAAAAGATTTAATATTGTTATTATTGAATGATTGATGTTGTTGTTGTGCTATGCTAATTGTTTTTAAATGTTGTTAAAATTAATAGGTGTTTAACAATCATTTATCTTTCATAGAAGAAGACTTTAGGACTTAGTTTAAGTTAGACAATTTTGCCTTTTGACTTTGTAGTTAATGATTTGTATTTGATTTAGTTTTATTGTAAAAAGAGAATGAGTGTGCCATTTTAGTTTTTGTATAAACAATGTATATTTTTGTCCTGCATACCAAAGATATGGGTACGAGAGACAACATATAAGTTTTTGTATAAATAATAAAGTAATAAAATTTAAAACAATTAGTTTAGAATGAGTCCATATCTCTCCAATAATTTTAAAAAATTTCAGTTTGAAAGTGTCAATAATTCATGGAGTCATAATTGAAATTAATATTTATCTCTCAAACATAATTAAAAAGAACGATTTCTAATTCAATTTTTTTGAGAGAAAAACTATGAACTTCTAAAATATCAGTTCCATCAAAATGATCTGATTCATATATCATGTAACACATGTCTACTATCCCCAACTACTGTTGTACGGTTTGCATTAATAACATTAGACCACACTAAAGCTACAATCGTATTCATTGTCATTTTCTAATTTCGATTCACATTGACATACTATTGTGCTGTACTCAGTATGCTATAAATAATATAAGAAATTATTTAACTTTATATTATTATCTTTATGTGCAGTTTCTATTGAAAAGATACTAATGATCCAACCAGAGATACAAAACAGTGTTTACTCCTAAGAGCTTCAAACATGATTTGGCTGCAAATCGCTTGCAAAATGAGGTTCATCATTCATAGTATAATATAAAAATAAAACAAATAATTGTATTAAAAAATAAAGCTAAAAAAACAATTTAAAATGAACAAACATAATATTTGTTTTCTTACTTAAATTTATGTAATTGTCGCATATCAGATTTTTGAAATTGATTTATTTTGCGTACAACATGGCGAATTCGGTGGAGATTTTAATTCTTTTATCAAAGAAGGTTGTAACAATTGGAGGAGATGTTGCTATGAAACTTTAGGAATAAAACATGAAAAGCTTAAAAATGACATAATTTTTGAAGATATAGATCTACTTCTACCTCATTTATTTCACAATTGTTGAGACTTTCACTGTTATAACAAACATATTTAATTTCAGCTCCAAAGTAGATTTAATCTCGATTTCACATGTGAGGTAACGATGAGGGTTATAAAAATTTACTATTTTATCCATTGATTTTGTAACGGGGTAAATTATTCTGCACGTGGGTTCGAACCCCAATGATTTTTTATAGAATAATTAATCATCGTGTGTTGGAAAGATCATTGATATAAAAATATTGTTTTGCTAGAAATGTCATGATGAATTGTTCGTTCATATAAGTTGCCTTTTGAAGATTAACCGGTGTGAATCCTAATTCATCGATTCCTACACAAATATTAATGTCAATCCACTTGCAATTAAATAAAGACACTTTAAAAGTAACATAATCAATCTCCAAAAACTCTTCAATGACCCCAAAGCACCCTCTAGACGCTAGTAAAGGATTGTTATCTTTGGAACTAGAGATGTACATTAATTAAGCTTCAATTATAACCCCACTATTTTGCATAGTACTATGATCATCATTTAATTTTGTATAGAATGAAAATTTAGTAATGTCGTATGCACTCCAAATTAATACAATAAACTTAGAAATATGTGACATCTATTTAATTGTCTCTGATGCACTACTCTCTATTAAAAAAATTATTAAATCAAGTTATGAAAATTTTGTTATGCTCAATCAACACTTTTTTTCACTCATCCGGAAGAATTTTTCCTTGATAAGACTTTTGTGAACGGACAAGTTAAGTTGAACTTCATCAACATTATTTAATATAAAGAAATGTGCTTGTAGAAATATATCTCGGTTAAATGTCTTAACATTTAAACCTTGAATACCTCTTCACCGAACGTCTTAGTATATTCTGTCTTACCTTTAATGTTGAGAAGTGTTCCAATCAAACTATCACATACATGTTTTTCCACTTGCATCTCATCAAGATAATTTCTTACATTGAGAATAGACCAATATGGAAGATCATAAAACACCGACATCTTTTTCCAAATATCTTTCTCCACTAAACCTTTTTTATTCATTTCAACACTACTACAAAAAACCCATGTTACCTCGAGTGCAAAGGGGATTTTACCTTAGTTTTACAAGTGGGGTTACGACGAGAGTCGTGAAAACTTGCCACTTTATTCCCCAGTTTCTGATTAATCGAGGAGATGGTTGAAATTGTCATTGGTTCGATGTCCAATGAATGCATTTTTATATTTTCAAAAATAGCACCAAATACCTTTCTGTTCAGGACAAAAACCGAGGGGAAAGATAATTTTTTTAAAAATACAAGTTACATTTTTTAAATAGAATATTAAATCAGATTGTTTACAAATTACATTTTTTTACACAGAATATTACATTGTTTACACAAAATATTTAAGTATAAATACATAATAAATTTTGAATTTGATTCATCGTTATCACTATCAGTGAAGATGAAATGCTCTTGTTTCATTGAATTTTGGGGAAGATCGAATATTGGATATTTCATTCATTTGATTCTGATATAAAATAAAAAAAGGTTAGATAAATAAAGTAAGTATACAATTATATGACTATTTAAAAACACAAATCTTGAACCCAAATATCTTTCTTCTATTGCAATTTATCATAGAGAACTGTTGCGGCGGAAAATTTGAGATCAACGCCATTGATTGACTCGACTCGTTATTTCAGTGAAAGTCGCCACCGCACTTTATTGTTTCCAAAGGAAATGGAAAAAGAGCGAAATAAACCCAAAATGAAGTTTTTGGAACAAAAAAAAAGAATCTTAGGTACGGGTGCTGATTATACAAGGGGAAGGTTTTAAGAACCCCTCATATCTGTGGTACTCTATAGGAACCTTTTTAAAAATCTGTGTTTATTAAAAAGATATTGTGTGCAAAAGAAAGAGTTTGTTTGATTTTTTTAAAATAAGCTCGGCAAAATATTACATCTTGTGCCTACATACCTCCTCAGTGTAATGGAGAAGTCAGAGCTAATATAGTTCTACTTGAAAGGGAAGATTTTAAAAAGAATAAACACTTTATCGTCGTAGGAGAAAATACTCGGCCATTAATCTTAAACATGAGAACAAATGGATTATTTGCATCATAAATGAAAGAAGGGCTCATAAAATCAACAAGTACGCCACTAGCTCTCTCAAGTGGAAAAGATTCCATTATATATCTTTGGGTTGGGACTGATTTTCTATTATAGTTAATAGAGGGGCTGAGTTGGTTGTGGTGGAGTGGATTCATAACCCGTCGGAGCTTGTTGGGGTCAACTTGTAGGGAAGGAGGTTTGGGCTGTTTTTTAGCCTTTGTTTTTGTTCTTTTTGTATTGGGTTAACACTCTTTGTGCTGTTTAATACAAAATTGTTTAAGACATGAGAAGTAATTGAGAGGAGAAGTGTGACATAATTTCTAATTTTGAAAATACAAAATTATTATTATTAAAAGATAGAATTCATAACCAGTGTCACTTTTCTTTTTGATTGACAGTTAAAAAAAATGACGCACTTTTCATTACACCTCATATTGTCTACGAGAGAAAACATATTTTCCAGCCGAATTAAAAACATTTATTTTGTGTAGTGCATTCGTATATCGTGTAACATGTCTAGTATTCCCAACTACTATTGTACGATTCATTTTACAATTTTTAATTTTTTAATTCTGAATAACTTATATGTTCTACCGACATACTAAATAACTATGATGTACTCGCTATGCTATAAATAAGATACTTGGCATGCAATAAGTATTACCAAATCAAAACTTGACTATCACTTTCATTCTTTTCTATAATGAACTCTGGAAGCATGCAAGACTTCTTCAAGGGAAAAACTATTTTAGTTACTGGCTCAACTGGTTTCTTGGCAAAAGGTAATATATAATCATTTTTGTAATATATTAAATTATTAAAATATATTTAACTATATATTGTCATCTATTAATTTATCTTTATGTGCAGTTTTTATTGAAAAGATACTAAGGATCCAACCTGACATAAAAAAATTGTATCTACTCCTAAGAGCTTCAAACTCTGATTTGGCTGCACATCGCTTGCAAACTGAGGTACATGTCATTTATTGTATAATATAGATTTAAAACAAATAATTCCAATAAAATTTAAAAATAAAAAAAAAACTATAAAAAATGAACAAACATAATATTTGTCTTCTTACTGAAATTTATGTAATCGTCACATATCAGGTTTTTGAAATTGATTTATTTCGAGTACTACGTGGCGAGTTGGGTGAAGATTTTGATTCTTTCGTGTCAGAGAAGGTTGTAGCAATTGCAGGAGATGTTGGTATTGAAAATTTAGGAATAAAAGATGAAAAGCTTAAAAATGAGATGTTTGAAGAGATAGACGTTATTGTCCATTCTGCTGCAACTACCAATTTTGATGAAAGGTGAAATATAATTTTCATAAAAATAACATAAGTTAAATACTATAAATTAGTCAAATATATCTCATCATTTAGTATAATACTACTTCATTTCTGTATAGATTTGATATATCAATGGATGTTAATACAAAAGGAGCTTTACATGCATTGAACTTTGCAAAGAATTGTCATAAACTAAAGGCTTTTGTGCACATATCCACTGGTAATTTATTGTCTGTAATTTATTTTAGAGATTAGTTCTATTTTTTGTCTTCAATTTATTTTAATCAATTACTAATTATAACATAAACCCATGTAACTTCTAGCATATGTGTGTGGAGATGCTAAGTATGAAAATGGAATAGTAAGAGAGAAAGCATTTGAGATGGATCAATCTCTAAAGGAGACCTCAAAATTAGATATACACAAAGAAATGAAATTGTTGGAGGAAAAAATAGCTGAACTCAAAACAATGAATGCAGATGAAAGTACAATGAAATTTGCATTGAAAGATTATGGAATGGAACGGTTTGTCAAATTATTATTGTGTTACATTTTTTTAATTCTTTTATTAAATTCTTTTATCAGGTTATATATCTAATATATATTTATGTGATCTGACTTAAATTATATATAATGCAAAAATAGAGCAAATTTGCATGGATGGCCAAACTCATATGTATTCACAAAAGCAATGGGAGAGATGCTTTTAGTGCACCATAAAGAAAATGTAGCATTGATCATTATACGCCCTACAATAGTAACCAGTACTTTCAATGATCCATTTCCTGGTTGGATTGAAGGTGTAAGGTATATTCACACCTACTCACAAATGTCAAAATATTAATTTTTATGTACCAATACATAGGTTTTATTATAAATAAATTCATTCTAATGTAATTTAATTGGTTAAAAAAATTTAAAAAAATTAATACTTTTTAAGGAAAATTAAGAACAAATTAAAATAATAGTGAATATTTTTGTTGTAGTTCTTAAAATTATTTTTAAAATTTAAATTTGATTAATTTTTAATATTTTGTTCTCATATAATATATTTTAGATGAGTTAGATAAGTGTTAGCTGTTGGTCTATGATTCTATTTCTGCCAACAATAACCCTTTGTATAGTTGTATTTTTTTCATAATGTATTAATGTAAATAGGTTGTTGATAATTAAATCAACAAGTTTTTTTTAAAAAAATAATAATATTTTATTATTTATTAATAAAATAAATGTAGTTTTAATACTCAAATTTTTTTAAATAATTTTTATTTCTCTATTTAAAAAGCCAAGTATTTAGTCCTTCCCATTAGAGCAAACATTTTCTTGCTCTATAAGAAATAATGTAAGAAGATATAAAGAGATGAAATAAGAGAGATCAAAGTAGTTGGCTATACTTAATTTCTTGATATTTGTATTTGGTAACAAATTACTTAATTTGTGTTTGCAGAACTATTGACAATGTGATATATAGCTATGGTAAAGGAAAACTGAAGTCTTTTGTTGGGGACCCCATAACAATTCTAGATGCAGTAAGTATATATATATATATATATATATATATATATATATATATATATATATATATATATATATATATATATATATATATATATATATATATATATATATATATATATATATATATATATATATATATATAAAAGTTGGATATTAATTTTTCATAAAACTCACCTTTAAGTATTATTTAATTATGAATATATTAATCAATTATTTTTAATCTAAGTATTGTGATGGCTTCAATTTCTTTTCTAAGCAATGTACTTCAATTTTTTTCTTACACAATATTGGAAACTAACTATGTAAAGTGTAAACTAAGTAATATTAGACTTAGTTTTTTCTCAATTAACATATTAACACACTTAATTTTCTAACAATATATAATTTATAAAAAATTTCAAATTCATCCTCATAAAAATCACCTTTAAGTATTATTTAATTATGAATATATTAATCAATTATTTTTAATAAGTATTGTGATGGCTTCAATTTCTTTTCTAAGCAATGTACTTCAATTTTTTCTTACACAATATTGGAAACTAACTATGTAAAGTGTATACTAAGTAATATTAGACTTAGTTTTTTCTCAATTAACATATTAACACACTTAATTTTCTAACAATATATAATTTATAAAAAATTTCAAATTCATCCTCATATTAAATATTTGACATGTTCTAAAAATCGATGTGGATATCAATTTTTTTTTCAATAAGCAATGAATATATGAATCGCACTAGGGGTGCAACCCTTACATCAAGAGAACACTAATAAGTGTTGGTACATAAAAGTGATATTTTATACCAATTGTAAAAATTACTCCTAATGCTGGCTTCAATGTTACAAACCCATCTCCAAGAATAAAACAAAATATTTGAGATCACCACATCGAAGCTAAAAATAGCGTTTTCGAATATTTTTTTTTTCATAAGCAAGAATTAAATATATAGGAGAACTAGGGGTTCTCAAACCCAAATACAAAGGACAAGGAGCAAGCCTAACCAAAAGGGAAAATTACCAACCAATTGCCCTTACGAAAGGAAGCATAAAGGATCCTTACAAAAATCGTAAAAATTGCAATTGGTAGCGGTAATATTCCTCATGATCCAAATGCACCAAATTAAAGCCAACCAAATTGTGTTTAATTTGTCTCTAAAGTTGTTGTTTTTCACCTTGTCTTGTATGCACCCGAATTTCTTGAAGTCTTCAAAAGAAAGAGCCACCTTGTTTCCCAACCAAAGAAAAATTCTCTTCCAAACCGCTAAAGAAACATGGCATTGGAAGAAAAGGTGTTCCATAGATTCCGGGTGGTTAGAGCAAAAAAGGCAATCAAGAGATGAGAGATTAGACACACCTCTATTAGCAAGGAGAACTTTGAGCGGGAGTCTATTGATAAAAAATCTCCAAGAATAGATCTTGACCTTAGCCGGTAAGATTAGCTTCCAAATAACATCCAACAACTTTATGGTGAAAGTTGGCCACGCTATCTCCTTATTGTTAGACACCAAATGTGACACACTAGCCACCGAGAAAATACCGTTAGGATTAAGTTTCCAATGAAAGTCGTCCTTTACCGAAATGTCCGGCTCTACACCTTCTAAACGCGTCTTTAATTCCCTCAATTCATTGTGAAAGATGGAATTATTCGGATCCGGTGAGACCAAAAGATTATCTCCAAAAATAGCCTCCAAGTTTCTAAGTGCTATTCCCGTTATTCCAAGTGATTACCTCTTCAACCGCACAAAGCTTATTGGTCGATCGATCAAACAAAAACGGAAAGCAAGTACGAAGAGGTTGATCTCCCAACCAACAACTATGCCAAAAAAGAGTGTTGTTTCCTTGCTTGAAGTCACAAGAGACCCAATCGGTAAAACCATCTCCCAAATCGTCTTCTTTGAAATTGTTTAGAATTAAATCTCTCCACCAACTAGAATCATCCCGGTTAAGGGAATCCTTGCAAGAAGCTAGCACTTTAAGTTTCGGGTTTTTATATCTCAAAAGCAAAAATCTACTCCAAATTGCCTTGTCCTCCTTCAAAATTCTCCACTTCCACTTAAGGAGAAGGGATTTATTCATCTCTCCAACATCTCTTATTCCTAAACCCCCTTTCCCTTTAGGCTTGCAAACATTCTCCCATTTCACCCAATGAATGCATCTTTTCTTTACATTTCCACACCACAAAAAATTACTAAGATGCCCTCTTATTTCTTGGATAATACAACTCGGAGCTTTATAGAAAGAGAGGGTGAAAATAGGTATAGCATTAAGGACGGATCCAATAAGAGTCACTCTTCCACCAATTGAGATGTTTCTACCCTTCCACTTTGATAATCTCGAAGTAATGCTATCCACCACGTCCTTCCACGTTCTTTTCTTATTAGCTCCATCACCCACCCAAATTCCAAGAAATTTAAACGGAAAGGACCCTCTTTTGCAAGCAAGGAAGGAAGTGGCCGATTTTGAGAACCAATCTCCTATTCGGATTCCAAAAAAATTGCTTTTATGGAAATTGATTTTCAACCCGGAGACCATCTCAAAGCCTCTCAACAACACTTTCAAACTGCAAAGGTTGTCATAAGAGGGTTCACCAAGAATGACGGTGTCATCCGCGAATTGGAGGATGTCCACAAAGTCATTATCTCCATACTTGAACGGCTTAAAATCTCCCCTAGCCACCGAATTCTTGGTTAAAGCGGTTAAGCCTTACATAGCAATCACAAAAAGAAAAGGTGAAATAGGATCCCCTTGACGTAAACCTCTTTGAACCTTGAAGTCTTTTGTTGCACTACCGTTGACCAACACCGACAAGTCAGTAGTAAAAATACAAGATTCCATCCATTTCATCCATCTCTTTCCAAAACCCATTTTACCCAATATCCATTTAAGGTAATTCCAAGAAATTGAGTCGTATGCCTTTTCAAAATATACTTTAAGAAGTAAGCATCCCTTCTTCTTCCTTCTAGCCCAATCAAGAATCTCGTTAACCATTAACACCCCGCCCATCATACTCCTACCCGGGACAAAAGAGGTTTGATTTGGAGAAACCAACTTGTCCACCACCCTCCTCAAACGAGCCGCCAAGATCTTAGCAATTATCTTATAAATACTCCCCACTAATCAAATAGGTCTATATTCAAACAAGTCTTGCGGATTCTTCTTTTTAGGGATAAGGGCAAGAAAAGAAGAAGTGATAGATTTTACAAGAGTACCTTTGTGGTAGAAATCGTGACAGCACTTCATCAAGTCCTCTTTTATAAGTAACCAATATCTTTTAAAGAATTCCAAAGAGAATCCATCTGGACCCGGACTCTTGCTACCATCACACGACCAAATAGCTTCCTTGACTTCATCCTCGGAAAAGCAATTCTCAAGCTCCAAAGACTCTTCATTCGACAAAGAATTCAAATGGATCCCAAAAGGTTCCGGTCTAGTGCACTCCTCTTCTTTGTAGAAATTCTCAAAATGATTGAAAGTGAACGCTTTTACTTCCTCGACTCCTTCCACTCTTCCCTCCAATGTGTCAAAAGAGCAAATAGAATTCCTTCTTCTTCTATCTTTTAGAGAATTATGAAAGTAACTAGTATTGTCGTCACCTTCGGAAAGCCAAAGTTGTCTAGATTTGAGTCTAAGTAATCCCTCTTTTTTGTTAATGTTGTCCCAAAAACTCTCCGCCACCTTACTTCTACTTTTGATCACTTCTTCCGGAGCGTTACCTGCAAAATGAACAAACAAGTTATCAAGAAAATTCATCTCTCTCCCCACTTTGTCAATTTTGAGGTCTATCCAACCGTAGACCTTTTTGTTCCACCAAGAGAGCCGATTTTTAAGAGTTTTCAACTTTTCAACCAAGCAATAATCTCCTCTCGACTTCAATCTTTTTCCACTCCTCTTCCACAAAACTATCAAACTCCTCATGCTTGAACCACATATTGTTAAACTTAAAAGGTTTAGGCCCCAAATCCTTTCTATTATCTTTCAACCAAATTGGAGCATGGTCGGACATGTCCCTCTCTCCAATATATTGGCCATCCACCTTCCAATCTTCAACAAGACTTTCCGATAAAAGAAATCTATCAATCCGACTCATTGCCTTCCCATTACTATTAATCCAAGTAAACTTGCCACCAATCGTAGGAAGATCCACCAATTCCATTTCCTCTATGAAATCATTGAAAACATTTATCTCCCTTCTAAAACAACGGTTTGATACTCCAATTCTTTCGTCAATGCAAGCGATAGAGTTGAAATCTCCTCCTATACACCAAGAACCGTTGATGTTGTTGTTTTTGAGCTCGCATAGCCTTTCCCAAGTTCTTTTTATAGAGGCTATGTCATACGAAGCATAAACATTCACAAAGTTAATAATTTTGCCCTCCTTTTCAACACAAAGAACCAAGAAACCCTCTCCTCTAAAACTATAGATGAGAGAGAAAAAATCTTTTTTCCATATAGTTAGAATGCCTCCCGAAGCCCCATTTGCATCCAAATGAGACCATTCAACTTGATCATCACCCCACATATCTTTATCCAAGTTGAAGTCCATGTCGCTCAATTTTGTTTCTTGAATAAAGTAAATATCTACATACCCTCTTTGAATGTGGTAACCTACTCTCTTTCTTTTTGCCCGACTACCTCCTCCTCTCAAGATTAAGGAGAAAATAATCATGGAGGTACATTGTTGTTAGCCCCCTTCGACACCGCCTTCCCTTTGTGATCCCTAAAATCCATATCCTTCAATCTAGATATTGGGTCAAAGTTGTCTGAAACATTTTTGATGCCCAATTTAAGCATAGAATTCCAAATGCCCTCTGCTGCCTTGTTCAACACTCCATTTGTTATTCTATTATTACAATTTGCAATATCGGCACTAGAGATAGAATCACAAGTTAGTTGCATGGTGATCCGTATGGCCCACTTCCAAAACACTATTTTTTTAATACAATAAAATTCTTTTGCTGAGTCACCCAAAGTAGTCGTTTCAAAACCATACGTGGGGTCCACATGGTCCACATTTTCCACTTTCTCTAAAATGGGATGACCAACTATTTCCTTGTCCTTTTCGTGACTTAACCTTTCTTCCTGTACTGACCTTTTGCCTAAAGAATAATTAAAAATAACTAGTCCCGCTGGCCCCACATGCGCCACATCCTTGTTCCTTATATTCTGCTTGCAAGTGACCTCTATATCTTCCCCTTCTCTATATTTCGTGTCTTTACTTTTCGTAATCATGGATATAGAATCAGAGTAGCTGTGTAGATCTGGAACTATGCAAGGTTTATCCCCCAAAGAGGTTTCGCAATTAATGTTCGAGTCGTTTCCGGTCCACCTTCTTGTGCTTTCATTTTCAACTTTCTGGGAATCCTCAGCCCAGTCACCATCACCATTAATGTTTTGTTTCGATTCCCTAGGCAATTTTGAGGACGGCAAGCGGTGCGGCGGAAGATCTTCTTCACCGTCCAGAAAACCCTGCGAAGACGAGGAGTCGCCCCCTTCCGACGAGGTAAAACTATGATTTGCATCCACATCTTCCTTTTCCATCGTTATCTCTTCAATGATTAGGATGTTGTGCCATATCCCATCCACACATACTCTAACCCTGTTCCTGATTAGATCCAGATGATTTGTTTAAATCATGGTGAAAGATACATCTAATCTGCTGGTTTTGTTGTTCAGCGATTGGGGGTTTATCACAGATCCTACATCTGCTAGAATTGTTGTGATGAATTTGTCGTTTCTAACGTAATAGGGCACTCTGTAGATAGAGATGTGGGCCACTCTAGCGCATTCCGCATCCTCCTTCTTCCAATCCCTGACGTCTTCGAACCATAACAAAATCCAATCTCCTCCCTCTTGAATCAACGTCTCTAACTCTCCTCCTTCACTCTCCTCCAAAAGACAGAGATTTGGTCCCAAGGCTGTAGCAGAGATGGTGAAAATTCCCTCTTCTGTTAAACTTTGAGCGACTCCCTACGCGTATCCTGGTCTTTTCATAACTCCCACCTTAGCTTTGGCATATCTCCTCTTTTCTGCATCATTTGAAGTGTAAAACAAAGACTTACAAGCCTCCTTAGACACCTCAAGTTTCTTCACTACACCCCCTGTGATGGCTTCAGCGTAGGATTTTGAAGTTCCCACTCCGCCTCCGAACTCAGTAACAGACAGGTTATTCCTTCCCTTTTGATCTGGAAAAGACTTTACTTCTGTGTTGTATGATTTCCTAGGTACCACACTATTAACTTGTTAGCTATGCAGGTTTTGTTCTCTCCTCTTTATCTTGGAGATGTTGGCTTTTATCTTGCCGCCATCGAGCCAGATATTGTCCATCTTCGTCTCCAAAATCTTCTCATCAGCCACATCCAAAAATCTGACGAAACCGAATCTCTTGCCTCTCCAGTCACGTTTAGGCGGTATAACTATTTCTTCTATCAAACCTAGATCCTTGAATTCGATGTACAGGTCCCTAGCACTCCATTTGTCCTCAAAGTCAGAAATGAAGATAGTAACCACCTCCCTCCTTGTTGCCCGAGGCTCCTTTCTCAAAATATCCCACTTTGCTCCTCCTGGCTTCCTGTTAACCCAACCCTGCTCTTTACCTTGCTCCAAGCTCCTTCCACGGAGATGCTGGTTGAAAAGACTTAAACTCAGAAAAGAACGGTTTCTGGTGAAACTCTCACTCTCTCTTGTTTCTCTCTCATCTCTCCTGATTTGCCCTAGTGGTAAAAAATTCTAATTATGTGGATATCAATTTTTAGTTGTTTAAACATTAAAATTAGTGATATTGTTTTAAGGTGTACATGAAAAAATCAATTTTATTAATTGTATCACTTTCAATTAGATCAATTGTCTCATTGTTTTAAATGCAGCCTTTTCAATTCATATTATTTCTTTGAATTGTATATTTCTTTGAATTGTATAATGCAGATACCTGCAGACATGGTCATCAATTGTGTAATTGCAGCTATCTTTATGCATTCAAATCAACCTCCTAAGAATTTCATCTACCATGTTTCTTCATCAATAAGAAATCCTCTCAGATATTCTGATATTCGCAATTTTTGCCATCGATATTTCACGAAAAACCCGTGCATTGATCAAAATGGAAAGCCAATAGATGTTTTGAATCCATTTCGGGTGAATAATTTTGATGCTTTCAACATTTATATGACAGCCACACAGAGGGTATGCTAAATTTATTTCATTGATTTCCATTATCATTTGTTACAAATTATTATACTAATAATTAATCATTTTTACATTTTCGAAAGGTCTTAAATTTGGTGAGCAAAATATGTCCCAATAGCTTCCAAGATGTTTATGATAAGAAAAGTAGAGAAATTAGAATGATGCATCGACTGGGAACACTATACAAACCTTATGTCTATTTTAAGTTAGTGTAAGTAATTTCTTCGGTAGCGATCTTTCTATAAACCGTAAAACAATATTTATTTATAATAATGAAATATTATAGATACTTATTTTTCATTTCAGCTTTGATGATACAAACACAGAAATTTTGAGGAAGGCAACAAAGGGTGATGATCCAAAGATGGAGAATGTAGAATTAAAATTTGACCCCACTATCATTGACTGGACAGACTATATGATGAATACACACATTCCTGGCCTCGTCAAGTATCAAATGAAATAGTCTTCAAAATTGTGTGTATTTGAATAAAACTAGTGTTTGTGTGCATTGAAATTGTGTGTATTGAATAAACCACCTAAGTCTTGATTTTATGTGGGTGCTGAAATTTTGAGTAAGTATTGAATATTTGGAATATAATTGTATTGTTTCTTAAATTATACTCTTTTAGCTTTCTTTCATGATTTCCTCATAATTCCTCTTTTAATTAATTCGTTCCTATTTTGTAATTTGTTTAAAATAAGCCTTCAACCATATATAAGAAGTTTGGAACCTTTGTCTTCCTAAGAATCACACCAGGAATTCAGCGGCACATAGTTGTCTCTAATAGAGAAACCGCTATTGTTGCGCCATCGCACAAAATTGTCTGCTACTTCATTATTAGGTTGAACCAAACGAAGAGAATCTAGCAACACAACTAGATGAGCGCAATACTCTCAATAGACGAGTCAGAGTTGTTCAGGCCAAGATTTCAAATCTAAAGTTCATCAATTCAAATGGGATGTGTTGATGTGCACGGTGCATAAATACTTAAATATTCTTTATATTACTCAAAGTATTATATTTATTATTCAAAATAATATACAGATTACTCAAAATAGTATAGTGTTCGTTTGGCCCAACTTTTTTAAGTCTTAAAAGTTACTTTAAAGTTAAAGTTAAAAATAAGAGTTTTTAAAATAAAATTAAAGTTGTTTGGTTATAATTATTTTTTAAGTTTGACATTTTGGTGTCATTTGATTCTGACCTCATATATATATATATATATATATATATATATATATATATATATATATATATATATATATATATATATATATATATATATATATATATATATATATATATATATATATATATATATAGGGGACGACTCAGGTGAGAACACTTGGTTATTATGAGAAATGAGAACAATGAATCACGACCATTAAATTTTGATTTTGTTGATTTTAATGGACTGGATTGGTTTCTCTTTCTATGTTGATTTAAAATAAATATTAAGGATTCTAGAAAGAGAAACCAATCCAGTCCATTAAAATCAACAAAATCAAAATTTAATGGTCGTGATTCATTGTTCTCATTTCTCATAATAACCAAGTGTTCTCACCTGAGTCGTCCCATATATATATATATATATATATATATATATATATATATATATATATATATATATATATATATATATATATATAATTTAGTGTATAGTATAAGAAACTAATAATATTATTATTGAAAATCATTATACAATAAAAAAATATATAATATACAAAATGAATAAAAGTTAAAAAATATTAGTATCTACAAAAATGATAATGTAAACAGAAGAAGAAAAATATATAATTCTAAATGTTATGAACCATAGAAAAAATTGAAAAAGTTACAGTTTATTGTACTAGTGTTATTTTTTTAAAGAAAAGTGTCTTCAATGAGATTCGAATCGCGACCACATATTTTAAGCTCCTAAAAAGTTGGTTTCAACTCCTTTTTTACAAGCCCCTTTTATTCAATTTTTTGTCTTTAAAAAAAAGCTACTTTTTTTCATAAAAGCTTTAAAAAAAAATATGTTTGGCCCTCCATCTCCTTATAAGGAGAAGAAAAGTAGATAAAAAGTTGGGCCAAACAGTCTCTAAATATTACTCAGAACAATGAATATATTACTCAAAATAGTTAAAATTCGATATTACTCAGAATGGTGTAAATATTACTCAGAATAGTGTACTCATTACTCACAATTAATAATTACTCATATTATTAATTGTGAGTATATCCTTATACACGGTGCATAAGTCTTGTACAAGTAATATTTAAATTGTTCCGAGTAACATTTTAGTTAGAAACGAGTAATGATATCATAATCCATGAATAATATATGCATTATTTGTACACATCTATTAATTATGAGTAATTATTAATTGTGAGTAATGAGTACACCATTCTGAGTAATATCGAATTTTAACTATTTTGAGTAATATATTCAATGTTCTGAGTAATATTTATACTATTTTGAGTAATCTGTATATTATTTTGAGTAATAAATATAATACTTTGAGTAATATAAACAATATTTGAGTATTTATGCACTGTGCATAAGGATATACCTTATGCACATCAACACATCCTTGGAAAATGGTGTAATTGAACAAGGAAAGAAGCTAGGAAATTGAATTTTTAAAGGAGCAGCTCAAAGCTAGTAATGATGCCAAAAAGCTAAGTCCATACCATTTCCAAGTTTACAAGAAATGGAGTTGGAAAACCAGTGCCTAAGCTCCTCTTCCCCCAACTAATCCACATAGCAAATATCCTTCCACCAAAGCGAATCTTCGCTACCTCAACTCAAAATAGAAAAGTCCAATATTTTTGCTTTAACATCAGTATATATGCAAATAATTAAATTAAAATACACTGCATCATTCTCAGACAAAAATCTCTATTTCCACTTGCTTAGCAGAGCTAGATTGAATCTCCCACAGTACTTGACCCTGAGCCCTCATCCACTACAAAAAAGCGCGTAAATTGCGGCGGTTAATTCAGGAAAATTATGGCGGTTTGAACCGCCACAATTTACAAATACGACATTTTTAAAAACGCCGTAAATACGGTTGCCGCAAGGAAAATAACGGCGGTTATAATTTAAACGCCGTGCAAACCGCCGTATTTTACACATTTTAAAGCGGCGGTTTTTGCTTGTAAGTAGCGGCTGTTTCAAACGCCGTATAGTTCTTACATGGACAAATATTTTGATATTTTACGTCGGTTAAAACCGCCGTAATTCACTAAAAATTGCTTTATTTAAAACTGTCCTAAATAACTAATGTTAATTAATATAGCCTTGTATGAACTGCCACAATTTTCAAATTTATTTGAAAAACATCTCTTTGAAATATTCTAAAATAAATTTAAATTTTGTCACAATTGAATACCAGCACTAATAGTATATTAAACTATCTATAATAAATTTACATTCATGTATTCTTGTAAAAAAAAAACATATATGTATCACAATCTATTCCTAAAATATTACCAACATTTTGTATCCATTATCTTAAGCTATTCCTAATGAACAAATTTTAGAACATAACAGTGCCATAAAAACATGTCCTTTGAAGGAATATGATGATTTTCTTCAAGTGTATTGCTTGCATCAGATGATCTTCTTATGTCATAAGGTGATGAAGGTTCAGCTCATGTTTCAGAAGCCTACGAAAAACAGAACAATTATTATATGCAGAGGACTATTTGAGTAAAGATAACATTGGAAAGCTATTATAGTCATATACAAACTTGTTTACTTTTTAATCAAATTTCTTCTTAATTGTAAACAGTATGTATTTATTCTCTTATATGCACAAATAAATATACATGACATTGTATTCCTACATAAGCAATTCGCAGAAACCCTTCATAACAATATCTGGTCTCTTGTCAAGTGTATAAAAAAGACAATTGTTGCAATTATCACTAGCCAAGAGAACCAAAACGAAATATCTTAGTTCCATATGACTAGCACCAAGTCTGGTAGCATAATTATGAATTTATGATAAAGCAATCAGACTAGTTCATTAAGAATGCATATCCATTAGCATCAAGACTTGCTTGAGGGACTACTAAATGCATATATTACATGTTCATTACCAACAACAAAAATACCATATACATATTCTTCTAAAGTTATGGAACTTACTTATTGTCTCTCAAACAATTATCAACCGAGGGAGGCTGCTTGAAGAACTCTTCTGCTTGAGTGAATTCTGCATTCCAAAGCACTGCTGGATTCTTTCGAGTGCTAGCTTTCACACTATATACCTGGACCGAACAATGCCCATCAAACTCTTGTTGTGCTTCTGCATAAAAGATGGGAATTAGTTTCATGTAACTCCTACCTTCCTTATGTTTTTCACATATGACAAGAATTTGTTTCTCAAAACGCTTTCACTAAAAATGTTTGTAAAAATGTTAACTAACAGCTCAAGTAAGTTTCCTAATAAATAGTTATTCAAATAGAGACAAAATTGACCATACCCAACTGGTGGGAAAGAGAAACACCAAATTGATTTGTGTCTTGATTTCATCTAGGAGAATTAAAAAACCAAAATTACTTCAGCTTCTGTAGAAAACAGACGCTAAAAGACAATCAACATTCATTTGAAAAAGTATATCCATAAGTTAATGTTTGATTTGATCCAGGCCCTAAAAGCTCATCACTCAAACCAAGCAAACAAGGATTAACTAAAAGTAACAAAACTTAAAAACTCTAAGCCATGATTCTCGTGTCTTTTCCTCATACAATCTTCTTTGATAGACGAAGCTTATAGACCATATGGTGTTTGGTCCTAAGATTATCCACGCATCGAATTTTGATCTTTGTTCTTATTCTACTAAATAAACAGAAACAAAAACAATGGATGGATAATGTCACATTCAAAGTTTTTTTACCTTGCTCTATTTTTCCCTCTAATTTAGCCAACATAATTAAAACTCATATCTAGAAAATTGTATCATTTAAACCAAATGCATCAACAACAATACACTTCCTATAAAAAAACAAAACAAAATCATATGAATGTCATTGTTAGTCGACATTAGTCACTGTAACAGCAGACTATTATTCCTTCCATACCTAACTTTGAATATTTAATTAACCGGTTTGGTTTTCAATTTGGTTACTATTGTAACTAAGTAGAAAACAAAAACGTCTGAATAAATAGAATTAGTAGTAGCAATTCTAGAGGATTAGGATTAAGATTAGCATAGGTGGGGAGAGGGGGGACAAAATAATGAGTTTCGGGCAGCGTTGGGGGCAATAATTGGGTCGTCCCTATGATTCCAGAAGCGTCATTTTCGCATTAGATTCCTCCTCTGTACTTCTGTTTCTCACTCTATCTTCTACCGGATTTTACGCTACATTATAGCTATGAAGGAGATTACCCTAACCACACATACGGTATGAGAGAAGAGACATCTATCAGCGACAGACCGGAGGTTGTCGGTCACATGCGCCCTCAAAAAACTGGTCTCACTCAAAGAATCATCAATGATGAGTCATTATTAATGATGATCATCAATAGATATTCACAAATTTATTTTCAAATTGCATTATTCTAATATGGAACATCATTTGAAACTGTTATGATGAATCGGCAGATCACCAAGTCATCAGTTTCCATATCAAATCAGTCAAGTTAAATCAAATTTCACCAGTCTTTCCAGTCTAATTAGTGACTTGGACCGGTCACATGATCGGTCCAGGATAAAATATATCAGCAAAATCATCCATAGCAATCAATAAGCCAATAACAAACAATGCTAGCTACTCTATAAAAGGTAAAAATAGGCTATTGAAACAAATCATATACTCACACACAAGTTCAGAATTCGTATGCAAACTCACCTCAAATAACAAGGATCAAGCTGATGAAGTCAGTAAGATACTTGTGATTCAACCAACATTTTCCTGAAAAGAAGAGAATATAAGTCAAACGCATTCCAATATGGAAATTCGTCGAACAGTTGATGTGCATGGCGAATTAAGGTTATATACTTATGCATCAAACCACTAAAAAGATAAGGAAAGACTCACCAGTTAGCAAATAGAGTTATGAATCCAACAATTTAGTGGGAGAAACCAATGCGCATCTGTCAATAAACAACCACAACAGCAAATATTAGGATAAGATTCATACAGGTAAATCAAAAGAAAACAACATGGTGAGATACAACAGTAAGAAAATACATGTCAGGAATCATATTGTGAAAAACCAAAGCACAGTATTACCTTGAAATTGGTGGATTGTAGAATCATGGATTATCGAGTAGCAGAATCGAGAAGTGGAACAACCGATTGCGGAACTGTAGATTACAGAGCTGCAGAATAGAGCAACAAAAAACTTGATTGCGGAATTACAAACTGCGGATTTGCGATTGAACGAAGCGAAAGTGACGGTTCAAATGAATGGTAGGATTGATTATTAGGGTTCCATATTGATACTGACACGGGAGAGGTGTGATTCTAATTTCAAATTATTGTTAGGATTTGAATTTGAATGAAATGAACGAATTGAAATCGAAAGGGTAAATGGAAACAGAGCGGAAGGAACAAATTGTTAGGGTTTCGTTGGAGAAAAAAGTATATGACTACGAAGAAAAGGAGCTGAATATGATTTTGTTTTCTTTTTTTTTAATTCATTGAGGAGTATTGTATTATTATTAGTTTTTTTAAAATAATATAATTATTATTTAACATAAATACAAATTTATTTTATTATATGTTATAAATTTTAAGTAAGTATATTATTTAACAAAAATAAGGAAAGGGTGAGATAAAAGCGCGTTAGATACTTGGGAAAATTTTAAGTAAATAGTGGCGGTTGAAACCGCCATTTTAGTAATAATATTACGACCTTTGTTAAAACCGCCATAATCAACCGTAAATTGTGGCGTTTTAATCTAAACGCCGTAACTTAACCGCCATAATTTACGCGTTTTTTTGTAGTGATCTACCTTTGGCAAGCAAAGTTTGTTCCAACTAATCCAATTAATTTTCTTCTCCTCTAATGATACGCCCCAAAGAAACACCCATTGGGTCATGACTATCTCCTTGATGATGAACTTATAGCCATGTAGGAAAAAAGGGTAAATTGGGATGTTGGTTAACACTGCATTTAACAAAGATGTTCCACAATGAAAGATGTGCCACAAAGAAAGATGTCTTCTTATATTGATACCTGTTGAGATTCTAAAAAACAAAAAAAGAATTGATCTTACACCATAGGGAAGGAATGAAGAAGCTTCTTGAATAAAATCTTGATTTAAATTTAATCCATAAATTTTGCTCTTAAACAAATTCACACAAAGGCTTTAACACCAACTCAAACTCCCTTGATATTACTTTGATGCTCCACATATTTCTCCAAGATCCATCACATATCAATAAAGTGTCATCAGCAAACTGTAATAAGTCATAATAATTGGCTTCACTAATATGAAATCATTGAAATTCACCCATGGCAACAACGTTAGACATTAGACCCATCAAACCTTCTACCACCATTAGCAAGTGAAAAGGTAATAATGGATCACTCTGCCTCAAACCTCTTGTCACCTTAAAATCACTAGTAGGACTACCTTAACACACTACGTCAAAACTAGTTTTAGGCAGCATTTCATAGACAACACTTTTATACCAAAGCGATGCTATAAGTTTATTTGGTATTCCTCTTATGCCCTCACTTACTCACCTCACTATTACTACTATGTCTTTATCATCTCTACACTCCAAATACTTTTATTTAGTTATTATAATCCAAATTAATTCGGCTAAATTATTATTAATAATTCTAAATAATTATAAACTACTTATTAAAACTAAAAATTCTCATCAGCATCTAAACCACACTACTAACTAAACACATATCCACATAATTCACACAATATTCTTAATAAATCACTAATAATAAATTAAATAATTTAGTCTAAATTTTGGGGTGTTATATTTCTCGTTGATTAATGTGTGTAGTGTCTTGAGTTAAAATATTTATTTCTAGGCGGCAAATATTTGTTACTAGGCGGGAAATATTTATTTATGAATTAAAATAGTAACATAGCCCCGCAATTTTTAAACCAACAAGGGAATCAATTACTGCTAATGGATATCTAGAAAAAAAAGGTGTACGGTAATATATATCACTTAAAGATTTTTACCGTCCATCATTTCCTTTTTGGGTTGTAATATTGCTAAACATGGTTAGGAGAAAGTTTGTCAAATTTGTCAGATTAGAAAAATAACGACTATGGCATTTCATGAGATGGATTGCAAGAACAGAAAATATTTAATCAAGGTTGGTGAACAACAATAACGACAACAACAATCAATGGTAGATATCTTGCATAAAATTTTATGGGAGCCACATGTATTAGTGAAAATATTATAATTAAAATTCACAAAGAATATTATATTTTTTAATTAAAAATTTTAAAATAAATTTGCATAATAATACTATTTTGACAGTAATATACATTCTATTTTGTTTTTATTATAAGTCATTTTGAAAATTTAATACATATAAAAATGTGATTATTGTTGTATGAAAAATAAAAATTTTAAGGATTTTTAAAAATTAGCGCTCTTTTTTTTTGGGTTAATTACAATTTTGGTCCCTCTATTTTTTCTAATTAACGAAATTGGTCCCCCTATTTTAAATTTAAACAGTTTTTGTCACCTTTTTTTAGATTTAAACAGTTTTAGTCCCCCTTTCATAATTTTCTACTTAAAATTAACGGTAGTTTCAATTTTTTTATGATAAATTACTTATAAAACATAACAAATAATCGTATATAAACTTATTATTAAACTTTGTAGATAAAAATATAACTTAAAAAATAAAAAATCTCATCGTTTTACTTTGAAAAAACATGAAAGGGGGACTAAAACGGTTTAAATTTAAAATAACGGGATCAAAACTGTTTGAATTTAAAATAGGGGGACTAATTTCGTGAATCTGATTAAATAGGGTAACCAAAACTGTAATTTAGCCATTTTATTTTGAACCGATGATATTTGATTAATTAAAAAAACAAAAATATACACTGCGATCGCTCACGATCCAGCCACAAAAATAAAGCCTATGCACAAAAAAAAAACTAAGAGTAAACATACCTATAACATAAGTGTAGCTAATTGATTCCTATATTTCTTGGCAGTCTGTCGCACGCTCGCGAAAAATGAACAACATAGTCGCCACTAACATATCTATCCTAAAAGGAAAGGAACGCCAGCAAACCTAAAACAAATAAGAGCGAGGTCTTTCGACCAGAGGTAGGGTACGGGAGTCGGTTATGCAAGGGGAAGGTACTAGCACCCCTCACGTCCATCATACTCAATGGTATCCACCTATGTTTATTTCTATATAAAGGGTGTGTACCGTGTCTAAGCCTACATGCAAATGAATGCAAAAGAAACACGGGAAAAAAAAGGAATTATTTACAAATGTGCTCGCTTAGGCCCCGCGACCCAATGCCTACGTATCCTTTTCAGGAATCAGAGCGCCGTAGTTCGGATCACATATTTTTGTTTGTTTTTGTGTTTTTTAGTGGACGGGGTTACATTCGCAATCTAGCGTCAGGATAGCAGCTCGATGAGTGGAGTCTCATGCGTTACCAGTCTGCGATCGAAAGGAAGCAACATGTCCGATTAAAGGGAAAGAAAGCCCTAAAGGAAAGAGAGAGAAGAGAGAATATTGGTTTGTGTTTTTTAGATGTAATTCCATGATGGACAAAACCCACTACAAGGTTTCGCATCACTTCCTTACTTTGTTTAGGTCTGAGCCTTTATTAAGTGTTTTAAGTGTTTTTGGTTAGATGTCTTTTAAGGGGAATTTATTTGTGACTTGAATCATGCCCCAAAAGTTTAAGTGTTTAGAGAAATACACCAAGGTCTACACCTCAATCATTTCTCTAAATAGCGGTTAAGAAATACACCGAGGCCTACACCTCAATCGTTTCTCTCACTAAGTAGAAAAGAAATACACTGGGGCCTACGCCCCAATCATTTCTTTCCCACGATAAAATAAGTAATAGCATGATTCACGTCGTCCTTTATTAAATGTTTTAAAGTTGAAAAAGAAAAAGGAATGGAAATCTAGCCTAATTGGAACTAAGATAAGTGTCTAAGTCCTAAATTGTCAAATTAAGATTCTAGCTAAAATGTTAGGATTTTTAAAGGGACAAGACTAACCTAAGGGTTATGGAGATTATAGATCCTAAAATTCCAAATGAATGAGATTACAAGTGAGAGATCAAAATTATAGGCAAAATTCAATGTAAACATGATACAAGATTAGTACAAAAATTGAATTAAAATGACTTAAAATATAGTACAAAAGCATAGAATGAAAGGATTCAAAATATAGTTCAAAATTGAATTAAAAGGAGATTTATTTTCTATGACTTTTATATGAGAAAAGCATGAATTCTAATTAAACAAAAAGAATTAAAAAGAATTAGCCTAACTAATATTTTTTGTGATTATTTTTATATGACAAAATATGTATTAAAGTCTAAAAATGATAGGAGAAAAATAGTGATTTTGTTACCTAAAAATAATGGAAAAATTCTAAGTAAGAACCTAAAAATAATAATTGAAAACAAAAGTAAACAGGGGGTGTAACCTAAAAACAGGGGTGTGATTAGTAACACGCTGGGCCCAAAGGTGTTGGCCCAACAATGTTTTTGTTCAGACTGTTGCAGAAAGAAAAAAGGCTGCGCCTGGGCCAAGAGGGGAGTGACAGGCCCACGGACAGTTTTTGTTTACTCAGACTTTAGTATAAAAAAAAAGAAGACAATGGGCCCAGGGGTATATGATTAGCAATTTTGCTAGGCCCAGGAGGATGTTGTTTGATCCACATATTATCTATTTTTATTCACAAATAAAATAAAACAATTAAAAATAATACAACAAATAAAAAGAGGAAATTAGGGTTTTCGTTATGACGTTCCAGATTCCCTCGTTCATAACTCTCTCCTTCGCCTCTCACACTAGCCTACGCCAAAAATCGCTCCGCCGCACCGGAGGCGGCGGAGCTTACCCTGTCTCGTAATTGAACCCACCAAAACGCTTATATCCGCTCTCTCCCCTCCTAATTCAACTTGTTTCCTCCAAATTCCTGTCCATTCTCTCGAAATCTACCATAACCTAAAACCCTAAAATTCCTCGAATCTACAATTAAACAGTGGTAATCTATTTAAGCGAACGATTGGAAGAGGTCAAGCGTCCCGGGGAGTAAGAACTACATCATGGCATTAAAAAATAGCGTAAAGAGACGAAGAAGGTTAGAGGTGTTCGCGTTTACCTATCGGAGTCAGTCCGGCGCTTCTTCATCGGCGTCGATTTGGCAAAATAAATGCGAGGAAGTCTTCACTTTAGGTACTCTTCCGTTATATTTCTCCTTCTTGCGCTATCTTCTTCTTCTTCTTTTTGTTCTTCTATTTTCTTGGATTTTTCTGTTGAACTGTTTTGTTGTTGTGCGTGAGATTGAAGGATGAAGGAGGCAGAGAGTTGTGATTGAAGGTTCAGAAAGTTGATGGAGATGAAGTTATGAAGATGGTGAGGTTGCAGAGAGACTGAAGTGTGAACTGAGATAGCGTGTGATGTGGATGATTCTAGAGAAATGGTGCAGATGATTGGATGTTGAGATGTTGAGAATGGTGGAGAGTGTGATTGAGAAATGGTTGAAACCCCTGAAGAATGGAACCGTGCTCTGTTATATAGCAATTGCAGGTTAGTTCTTCCTCTCCTCATTCTGTTGAATTCTTCCCCTTTTTTCAGTTACCCTTCTGTTACAAGTGGTTAGAAATGCTGTTAAAAGTTGGTTAAAAGTGGTTAGAAATGCTGTTACAAGTGGTTAGAAATGCTGTTAAAAGTTGGTTAGGGTAGTTAGGAGTTATGAATGCTATTAGGAAAGTTATTAACTGAATCGGTTAGGAGATTAGTTTTATGTTACAAAAACTGTTGAGGTTAGTTACAGTTAGTCTCAAATGACAGTTGGTAATTCTGTTAGAAATAGTTTGAAGTTTGTTAGAAGTTAGTTACAACTTACAAGGGTGGGAAATGGTTACTGAACAGTTAGGGGTTTCTTTTTGTGAATATATGCAGGGTCTTGATTATATTATAATGTGCAGGTTAGCCATTTGGTTATGACATATTATGAATGTGAAAGTGGTGAACTGTTTGGAATTGTATGGTTAGTGAAGGGAAGTGAATTGAAATGGCAGGATGCTTGTCCTTGTATGTGAACTGTTTGTTTTTGGTTTAAATGTTGATTGTATGTGGACTGATGTGGGGTTTCGAAACTGGATGTATATTGTGATTTTGATAGCTGCAGCAGGTTAATTGTGGCTTGAATTTGTAGGTTTACAACATGAATATGTTAAGCTTGAACATGGTTTTAAACATGGATCCCACATGGAGGGCATAGGGTGATGATTTGAAGTTGGCAAGCTTGAAGATGGGACAGGAATGGAACCGTGGCTTGGCTACAAGAATAAGATTAGAACAACTTTTGTATCGGAATGGTATAATGTGCAATTGGATATAAATTCCTTTTTTTGTGTAATATGGCTTGTAATGGAATTGTAACATGAGTTCCCTTGTAACAGTTTCTTGTATGTGTAATAAAATTATTCTTGAATGGAACTTTGATTTTTGGACATGGTTGAAAGTGTAATGTGGTTACTCTTCCTTTAAGTTGAATTAATTCTTTTCCTTCCAAACGTCTTGCCATAATAGTAATTATGTGAATCCTAGCCTTTAATTGGAGAAAATAGGATGGAGCCTTAAAAATAATGTGACCCACATAATAATCATAGGCACGACCTTGAGAATTCCCTGGTTGACGCAAGCACAGTGACATGAATTTTAATCCATAGTCAATAGAAAATCCCAATAGAAACAAACTTGCGTGAGGTATGAACTCCAAACCATGCGAAGCTCCAATTCTATACGTGACCTTGATCCCATGCCCATTTTATTTATTAATGATGTATGACGTGTTAGATGACCTAAAGGAGATATGTAGATAAAATGTGAAACTTAAGCCAGTTAGGAAAAAAAATTAGATGGGCAAATTTTTGGGTGCAACAGCTGCCCCTATTTAATCGTCTTAAACCTGAAGGAGAGATTGGCGTTAGCCTTTCGAGCATTCAAGGTAGAAGAAGATTAAATACCAAGTGAACCTGAAAATTTGCTTGGAGAAAGATGAGATCCACTGGGGTGAAAATGATATCAACTCTGAGTGGAAGCATATTAACTCGGGGTTAACATGAAATAGACATAGACTCTGGGTTGAGAAGGAAAAGTAGGTAAACTTTGGGTTGAGGAATAAAGGGAAGTCAACTCGGGGTTGAATAAGAGGTAAACATCAACTCTGGGTTGAGAACAGAAAGGGAAATCATTATTAGTGGGACAGGAGATACTCATCAACTCTGGGTTGAAAAAGAAAGCAAGGAAATCAACTCTGGGTTGAACAAGGAATTAGATAATAACTATGGGTTGAAAGAGAAAAGATGAACAACTAGAAATAACCGTCAACTCTGGGTTGAGTGGGAAAGACAAGAGATAACTTTCAACTCTTAGTTGAGAGGGAAATAAGAAAAGATAACCGTCAACTCTGGGTTGAGTGGGAAAGACAAGAGATAACCGTCAACTCAGGGTTGAGTGGGGAACAGAGAAAATTAATTCTGGATTGAATAAAACATGACCATCAACTTTTGGTTGAGAGGGAAAGAGAAGTAAGATAATCGTCAATTTTGGGTTGAGTAACAAGAGATGGCTGTCAACTCTGGGTTGAGAGGGAAAGAGAAATCAATAGGAAAATAAGCGTCAACTCTGGGTTGAGTGGGAAAAGAAGCAAGACATAACCGTCAACTCTGAGTTGAGTGGGAAAGAGAAATTAATAAGACATAACCGTCAACTCTGGTTTGAGAGGGAAATAGAAAGCAACAAGAAGTATCCGTCAACTCTGGGTTGAGTGGGAAAGACAAAAGATAACCGTCAATTCTGGGTTTAGTGGGAAAGACAAAAGATAACCGTTAACTCTGGGTTGAGTGAGAAAAGACAAAAGATAACCGTCAACTCTGGGTTGAGTGGTGAAAGAAAGGATAACCGTCAACTCTGGGTTGAGTGGGAAAGACAGAAGATAACCATCAACTCTGGGTTGAGTGGGAAAGAGAAAGAAAATAGAAACAACCGTCAACTCTGGGTTGAGTGGGAAAAGATAATTAACTCGGGGTTAAGAGATGAAAGGAAAATCAACTATGGGTTGAACACAAAAACATCAACTCTGGGTTGAAAGAGAAATACTAGTATGAGCTAGGTAGGAAACATGGGACACCAGTCTGATATGGGTTTGGAGAAAGATGAACATGATTGACTTTAGAAGATGACACCACAATGGTAACTCTGAGTGATCCAGTGGAATATCAATTGAGTGCTTTGCAGGGACCTCATCTGATGAATAACTACTGGCTTATGCTTCACATGCAATGTATGATTTATTTAATGCACTTCTGGAGATGCAATGCAATGAATTCTATATGCAGTATACTGATTGAATGGTCAGGGTTTCTGGTTTTGTGGGGAATAGATTAGATGGAACTCTGAAACTTTGTATGAGAATCAAGGTAGGGTGGATGCCCCTTGCATTTTTTATGATTGGATTGTTAAGGGAGAAATACTAATGAGAATGCAATGATATGTATGATTCATGTATGACTATGAATGGAATGATTGTTTTCGGGATACAAGGAATGGATGGAGGATGCCCTTGCGGAAAGGTTATTGCTTGTGAGGGTATTGGTGAAGGTGTTTGGCTTGACTCCTCGACACCTGTCTTGACATCTGACATTTGATTGAAGATGAAGAAAAGAACTGTTGCTGGCTTGCCCCAGCTTGTTGGAATCTTGAGAAAGAACTCTGATATGCTTGAATCATGGAGATTTGCAATGGTCTGCCCCAGTGTAGATCATGGTTTGTCAGAAGTGCCCCAAATTGAAAGGAATTATTCCACTTAATGGACTCTTTAGATATTTGCTCAGCGGGTGACCAACTTTTGCCAATGCAAGACCACTCGATGGAATTTCAATGTTGAACTTTCCTCGGTATCAAGCACTTATATTCAAGATTAGAGACGATTCTGTTTTGAAAAAAGATAATGAGAATGCAATGCACATGTTAATCTCAAAAGAAAAGTTTTATTTGTCAAAATGTTGTATTGATACTAACACAAATGACAAGCAACTTTAGGAGTCAGTTTTGGCATGATTTTACAGTTTGTATGCTTTCAGAATGAACCCTGCTTCAATTAGAACTTTTGAGGGTTGTAACGTGGCTGGGTTCACGGTTTAAGAAACAAAGGATAACAGCTCAAGTTCTACTTAACCCACCCCTTCTTCGTGATGTTCTCCAGTCCTACGTTCATCTAGTTCGACACGAGTATTCGCGTTTCATGAAGGATTATGATGGATGAGGATCCTTTATGGCTTTGATGGAGGTGGTAGCCACCCTTTGGTGCTTTCTTTGATGGTCATAGAAACTTGTCCCTTGGAGGATTTTTCTTTCGCTTCGTCTTTTGCTTTCCCTAATTTTTTCCTGGATAGAAAGTTTCTTTTGATTTTGGATTTTGTTGTCCAGCGGGATACGCCATAACTTTTGCCTAAGTCATTTGCTTTCAAGTTTTTTTTCCCCTTTTTCGACTTAGCGGGCTAGTGTTTCTTTTCTTTCTTTTTTTTTTTATAATTTTCTTTCACTTCTTTTTTTTGTCTCGTTCGGGAACAAGTTGTATGACTTTTGTGATTGACTTGATGAAAAGGTTGTGACTGCCTTATTCTCAATGGATGAGACACATCCATTGTGGATTGTGCTCTTGTTCTTTTGTTGTGAGAGATGGGATATGATAGGTCCTCTGATGGAATACCTGAAAGTTGAGCGCTCGGTCGCACTAACTAAAGACTACCCTGCCCCTGGTTAAGCTTGAGGGTTTTGTATTTTTTTGAAAAGAAACTACTACTCCTTAGGCTCAAAGGGGTTAACGAGGGTTTCACTCCCTTATAACTCCAGTGTTTGGGAATTGAAACAATGCTTGTACATCGTCAGCAGGATCTTTGTTCCAAAAGCATACAATTAGTAGTTCATGTGTTTATGATTTTCATCATTCTCCTTTTTTAGTTGCTTAAGACAAATGAGTTGAATATCAATGAACATAATGACAAAAATGAAATGATTTGAGAAAAACATGTATATTACATTATTTTTATTTATTCAAACAGAATGAGTTTCTTACAATGAGAAGTACTTGATAACAACAAAAATAGTACAATTGAAAATACTAGAGAAATCTATACAATGGCAAGCTTGGCCTTATTCTAATGCAAATGAAATGTTCTCTGACAAACACAAAGTCTTTATGTTCCACTGGAGGAAGCGCCATTATGAGGTGGCATGGGATTGCTGATTACATTGGGAGTCACTGGTGCAAACTCAATTTCTTTCGTATCAATCAAATCTTGAACTTTGTCTTTTAGAACTTTGCACTCCTCAGTAATGTGACCAGATCCTCCTGAGTGGAATTCACACTTAGCATTGGGATTATGATTTTGAGGAAGAGGATCAGGAGGAGGCCTAGCTTCCCTTAATTGAACCAGTTTGAGGTTGAGCAAGTTAGCGAGAAGTTGGCTATAAGACATTGGTATACGATCATACACCCTTTTTGGCTTATTCTGTCTCTGTTGACCTTGTTTCTGTTGATGACCTTATTGTTGTTGCTGAACATATTGCTGATAAGGGACCCAAGGTTGTGGATCAACAGGTGCCCCATAAGCTTGAGGAGCGGTGGCGGTCACTTGATAACAAGGAGCTTGGTTCTAAGTAGAAACAACACTAGTTTCTCCTTCTTTCTTCTTGATGAAATTACCCTGAGGCTTCTTGTACCCATATTGATTAGTAGCAGTGGCAGTGGTAGGATTCTGGATCTTACTAATTTTCATGCCATTCTCAATTCTTTCTCCAATCTTGACTAGATTTAAGAAGCCAGAAGAAACACTACCCACCATCCTTTCGTAATAGTGCCCTTGAAGAGTGTTCATGAACATATCAACCAATTCGGATTCAGAAAGTGGTAGATTAAATTGAGCAGCCATTTCTCTCCACCTTTGGGCATATTCTTTAAATGTCTCATTGGTTCTTTGCACTTGATTCTGTAGTTGCAACCTAGTCGGTGCCATGTCATTGTTGTATTGATATTGTTTGAGAAAGGCATCTGACAAGTCCTTCGAAGATCATATCCTATTACGTTCTAGATTCATAAACCAGTTCAAATATGCCCCAGACAAGCTATCTTGATAGCAATGGATGAGCAATGAGTCATTGTGGATGTAAGAAGCCATCTTACGACAGTACGATGATATGGCTCTTTGGACAGCTTAAACCCTTGTACTTCTGAAAGTCGGGAGTCTTGAACTTGGGAGGAATAACTAGATTAGGAACTAAGCACATCTCTTCAGCGTCCATTCCATAGGCACTAAACCCTTCAATAGCTCGGATCCTTTCCTCATGGATTTGATACCTCTCAGCAGATCTCTCAACGGGTTGACCTCTTTCAACAGTGGGTATTGGGTGCATTTCTGGATTAGCAAACTCAGGACCACAGAAAGCAAGATAAGGAATCTCTGTATGAGGAGGTGGAGCAGGAAATGGGAAAACAGGCCCAGCCATAGTTGGCACTCCAGAAGTTACGGGCATAGGTCCTCATTGTTTTGAAGCTCCAAGAGTATCAGCAGTCATGAAGCTAAATGGCATCCCAAGAGTAGCATTAGTCCTTGGTTGGAACTAAGGTGGATTAGCAGAAGGTGGAATGACATCAGGTTGACTAGCAGCAACTTGATTAGCAAGAATAGGAATCTCTTGCGCAACAGGAACTCTTTCATTTCTTAAGGTTTGGAGGGCTTCCAGGATTGCATCAACCTTACCCTTCATTTGGTCCATCTCTTCTCTGATGGCAGCTTGATCTTGCTCATAGTTCTCCATGATTCTTCTTCTGTGAGCTCTTGTCAGATATCGGTGTGGAGGAATCGTCTTGACGGATCTGATGGAGAGGAAGAATGGTAAGAGTCTTGGTAACCATGGATGCATATGCATGAATGCAAAATGTTAATGATGATGCAAATGCAGCAGAAATCAGGATCAAGGATCAACGGCTCTTGGATAACAACTTCTCATGGTCATAAACTATGGTCGAATCCTCCCGATTCAGAGGTTCTACGTTGCTTTCTTGATAAATAGTATGTGTATAAGTCAAATGAGGTCGAATCCTCCAGATTCAGAGGTTCAACGTTGATTCTGATAGATAACTGATATAGAACTTCTATATAAGTCAAATGAGGTCGAATCCTCCATATTCAGAGGTTCGGCGTTGATTCTGATAGATAACTGATGTAGAACTTCTGTATAAGTCAAATGTCTCAGGATCAAAGGTTCGACGCCTTTTTAAATACCAGGAGAACCAATAGTCACCAACAGAACATGTACATGCACCTCTAAAGAATATTCCCTCCCCACTCACGGGTGAATCTAGGTTAGGGTAAGGTCATGAAACGCAGTATACGGTCCGCCCGAAGGAAAGCACCGTCACAGCGCGGATGCGGGTAACGATAATACCTCTGTTTGAAACCACTACTCTGCTCGTAGTCACATAATCCTTCTCGAGGCGTACACCTCGAGACAAACCATGATCCCACTCTATCCTAGGGTACCTAGAGTGCACTCATAGCCTGTGTATTGGGTCTTTTACCTCATAGAACCCACCCCACCTGCAAAAAGAGAAAATATGTGGCCCCCACGGGGGCCCAGTATTATGGTCCAGGATGCGGGAAAGTAAACATGATATCCAAGCATATATACAAATGATGCAACACATAGGAAATATATAAGCACACCCAATAAACAAACAAAAAACAAAGGCTAGGATCGACTCGCTGAGTACGGACCCGCAATAGGTCTAACGTCCCCAGCAAAGTCGCCAACTGTCGCACGCTCGCGAAAAATGAACAACAGAGTCGCCGCTAACATATCTATCCTAAAAGGAAAGGAACGCCAGCAAACCTAAAACGAATAAGAGCGGGATCTTTTGACCAGAGGTAGGGTACGAGAGTCGGTTACGCAAGGGGAAGGTACTGGCACCCCTCACGTTCATCGTACACGATGGTATCTGTAATACGGTGAACTGACTTTATTGAAATGTCGCGGATAGCAAGAGTCGCCACCGACTTTTATTTTATCCAATTAGGAAAGGCTAAAAGAACAGGAAAGGCCTTTTGAAAAGATTTTGAGTTCGGGGGGTAAGTTATACAAAGGGAAGGTGTAAGGCACCCTTTGCATCCATGGTTATCCATGGGCTCTTAATTGCTTTACTCACTTTTGTTTTCAAAATGTTTGAATTGTTTAAAAAGGAGGGTGTGAATAGAAATTAGAATAAGAGCTTTAGCTTGTAAATAAGCGTAGTCTTTTTGAAAAGTATTTGAAAATTAGTGGAAAAAAGAGTTTGAATTTTGAATTTGAATTGAGTAAGCAATTAAAAGCTACTTACCCTAAGTTTAGAAATTTGTTCTTTTAGCTTTTCAGGGTGAAAGGGTCTATCCATACCATAAGAGGGCAGGAAGCCTTTCAATTGGATGTGAAGGGTCATCGAGAAATTATCGTTCGCCATAATACTGTTCCTTGCCATAAAGAGGGCAGGTAGTCTAAGGGAAGGATATAATAGTCATTTTGTCTTTTTTAGGCATCATGCGAGGATACCTTAGCAATAGGGACAATCACTCTTTATAAGGCAACCTCGGGGGAGTTTCAATAACTTTGAAGGCAACATTGCTTTAGGTATCCTCGGAATCGAGGGACTTTGACTATTTAACATACTTAGAGGCAACAGAATTATAAGGCAACAGGCAACAAAGGCAACAAGAGGAATTACCCTAAAGGTGTGTGGGTGCAACAATCAAGTGGTTAACTTCAATGACATTTATCTTGTAATTAGGTGATTCTAGATTCAATTCATGGTTTTCACTCCTTAAATTACTAACCACGCAGTTAAAATAAAATAAAGGCAGAAATAAAATTTCCTACGCTATTACAATAAACACCTGCGGGGACGGGGGAAATTAAAAGACAATAATAGGGCACAACAATTAACATAAAAATTCTTGAATGCCTTGATCTTCCTTGAATCTTCAATTGACTCTGATCATCTGAGAATTAAACGGAAAATAATAGGGTTGAGTGTAGGAGAGATTCATCGACATTTGAAAGTAAACCCTCATTTATATTTTATAAGGCAAAATATAATAAAAATATTATTTAAACAAAGAAGTTAGAAAACTTAGCTTTTTGATCGGGTGAGGCGCGTGGCTGAAAGATCTTGGCCAATCCTGAAAAATGAAAAAAGAAAGGTAGAAAACTTTTTGTGACAAATAAAAGGCATTGATAAGAAATAAAAGAGGTTCTAAAAAAAAGCAAAGGTTTTGAAAATATTCGGGGTAAACCCTGATTTTTATGGAATGAAGGTTTTATGAGAAAACTCGACACACTAAGTTAACGGACCACCTACCTAAAGATTTCTAGGGTTATCTATGGTTTGTGAAATTATTTATAAACCTAAAATTAATTATAAACCTAATTAATTGAAATTATTTAACCTAAATTTAAATCCTAAGTAACTAAATTAGTTAAATAGAAATTAGTATTAACCTAATTATTAAGTAATCCTAAATAAATTAAATTAATTATTAGATTAATTAACTAATCCTAAATTGTTAACCTATTTAACTATTAACCTAAAATTTATTAATCTAATTTAATAATTAGTGGCAAAATAAAAAATAAATAAAAAACTAAGTAAGAAAAACGTAGAACAACAAAGTAAAAGAAAAGAAAAAACTAGTTAAAGAGCGCGCGATCCAGTGAGGCTCTTCCTTGAGGGTATACGGTGGACGTCACATTCCTGAGCGTTGGATTCGGTTTTGATCAGATCGGATAGCCTAAGTTGAAGGTGCGTCGTGGTTGCGCAGCATAGGATCCACACATAATTACTTTGTAAAACGAATGATGAAAAATAAACTGGCGGAGTCCAGTTTCGAACCCACGCTCATGGGGTATTTCGTCCACTTTTCTTTCCATTCATGATGCGAAACCATTCATGAATAGATATCACCATGAATTAATAAATATAAACTAAACAACAAAACCTAAAATTCAAAAGATAAGTCAAAGTGGGTCCCTGTAGTTTGTAGAGACCAATCAGATCAGGAGAGAATATTGTATTTAACGGACTGGCCACTCAGAAGCTTTTAAATTGCCATGCAAGCCTTTGACTCGGGGCTGAGAGTTTCGAACCACCGCCTGCGGCGGTCCCCTCCGTCTTCTCCGACGGGGTGGTTTCGGCAACCTGCAAAATAACAATAATAAGCGTACCAAAGACACCCTACCCCCCTAATTCGATGGCTGCGGTTCCAACGGTGTGGTCCTTTTGACCTATAAACCCCTGCATAAAGAGATACGAAGAGCATGGTGGAGCCACGACCAACCATGGCAGATCGTGATGCAAGCCCAAGCACTAGCATGCGATACGTCCAAAAGATCCTAAACACCTCTATGAAAATAACTATGCACAGAAAATAGGTCAGAAACGCTTGTATCAATAATTTCGAAAGTTCAAAACCATACCTTTGATGAGAACGGTCTCCAAACTTATGAGCAGCGGCAGGCTTTTGTAGGGATTGGGAAGGAACCCTGGAGACTTCAGGGGGATAATATGATGATTGGAATCTCTTGACAATGGCTGCGATCAAAAATATGTCCTGCCCTAGTTCTTTGGCTTTTGTAAGCTTGGATACCTTAGTTCTTTTTTCAGTTTTTTCGTACCCCTAATGGCTGAACATGTTGTGAAATATATAGGGAGTGGTTTAGGATTGAAATATCTTAAGAAATAAATCATGTGATTGGAGAGATGAAATTTTATTGAAAAATCAAATAATTCTTTCTATTTTTGGCCCATTTGATTCAATCTTCTTCCAATGAATTGGTGCACGAAATTTGATTGTTTTGTGGAGTTAGTATGGATTGGATTTGATTAGAATTAGATTCAAAACAAATCTCCTTCATAAATCTTTGAATTTTTTAACTTTATTGACTTTTACAGGAATAAAAATTCAAGTAAAATTAAATAAACCAAATAATTTCGTGGCATTTGGATTTTGGCTCTACATATCATAAGGAAGGAGATTGGGTTTTAAAATCATGGGCCCATTTGCAAAGAAACTCATTTTGAAACCTTTTTCTTCACATTTTTTCCTTTCAAAATGGTCCAACTTTGACAAGCCATATCTCCCTCAATTTTTGAGGTATGGTGGAGATCTAGGACTTTTTGGAAACCTTGAAGAGTCCTCTAACTAGAATTTTTGGTCTCATGTCAAAATAATTTTCCATGCTCCTTGTGTGATCTTTTGAAAAAGATGACTTTTGGTTGACTTTTGAAAAGGACCTATGATGTTTTGATCCATATCTCTCAAATGAAACATTTTTAGACTTGGCGTGTGAGAGACAAATTTGTAGAGAATTCAATTTCCTTCAAATTGAGCTTTGGATGGGAAATTTATGATCTTCTATGTGAAAGTTATGGCTGGTCAAAGTTCAGTTGACTTTAGGTCAAGAAACCCTAATTTAGAAAATTAGGCTCTTGATGATTTCTGAACTTTCCTCGATGAATCATGATCAATCCTTGATCAAATGATGAATTATACTTCAAAATGAGTATGTTGAGCAAAAATCAGGAATTTTGACTGCACTTTGACCACAGTTGACTTTTACGTCGAATTAGTCGACTGTTGACCATTTGAACTTTTGACTGAGCAATCTTGTGAACTGGAGCTTGCAACTTGGCATGAGGGTACTTTGAATCATATGAGAGATCATGGAATCCACTTGAGGTATCAGAAGTTCAAATTCCTTGATTGAATCAGAAACCCTAATTTAGAGGTTGTTGTTTAGGAGAGAGACTGCATGCTTTCTTCTTGTATGTCTTTGAGCATTTGAAAGTCAGGTGAGTAAAAATATATGAAAATATTATGGACAAATTTTGGGGTATGACAGCTGCCCCTGTTCAATCTTCTTATACCTGAGGATGTAGATTGGTTTATATGTCAGTCGTAATTTGAGGGTACAAGAGGATTGAACACTTGAATACCCAGGAATTTGCCCTAGCTGAAGTAGGGACTTTTGCTGGAGATGGGCTTGAAGATGCCATCAGATGTTTGAAGAATTGTTTGTCTAAAGCAGATGCTTTTTAGACTGGATCATATGCATTGATTATATCTGAAGGAGAAATGAAGTGTGTCTTATAGAAGACTACATGGAGAGGTTCTCGAATAAATAGATCATTGACTGATGTGAAAGAGATTAGGCTTTAAACAAAGCTCGGGAAGAAGTGTCTTGTAGAAGATTAACTGAGAGGCTCCTTGAAAGGGCAGTGGATGTCTTTAGAAAATGTTGGATAAATATTTAAAGGAAGATTACCTAAAGAGGTTGAGATATGTCTTAAACAAGACTAACCTAGGAAGGCTCCTAGAAATGATATGATATATTTTAAACAAAGACTACCTAGAAGTGCTCCTAGAAAGGATATGATACGTCTTAAACAAGACTACCTAGAAAGGTTCCTAGAATGGATGAAACATCTTAGAAAAGATTACCTAGAAAGGTTCCTAGAAAGGATGAAACATCTTAGAAAAGATTACCTAGAAAGGTTCCTAGAAAGGATGATAGATGTCTTAGAGAAGACTACCTAGAAAGGTTCCTAGAAAGGATGAAACATCTTAGAAAGGATTACCTAGAATGGTTCCTGGAAAGGATGATAAATGTCTTAGAGAAGACTACCTAGAAAGGTTCCTAGAGAGGATGTGAAATTCTTCGATTGTTTCTGAATTATCTTTGAAGAAAGACCCGGAATGAAGTATCAGATTTGTATTTGTCTTGAATGAGTGTTGAGATTGAATCGTTGATACGATTGTATTTGCACGCACTTGGATGATAATATTCTTTTGATTATGAAATGACCTGAAAAGGAAAGATTAGTTTTATGCAATGTCATGATGCATGTATTGAGATTCTCGAATTAAACGAGAGTACTGTATGTTATGCATTTATGAATGATGCAGGGATGGACTATATAGTCGAAGCATATTGATAACTCTCGTATAGCAACTGCTGGTTGAGAAAATACATCCCTGTATGCTGTTGGAGATAATGTCAAGAGAATTTCTGTCTTTCGTTCGATGATACCCAGCTGGGAATTTTTTATCTTTGCTTGGGGATGAGAGCAACTCGAGTGACCTGATCCTGATGTATCCTAGGGACAAGAGAGGAGAATAGTCTTCTGATGTACTATCTGTTAGAGCTCTGCTGTGAGTGTCAACTTTTAATAGGGATTGTGAGTTTGAACAAACCCTGTTGGATAAGAAAACTGTGTCGGAGAATCGGTAGTGTCAGAGATATAGACTCCGTTGGGGAACCACGTCTTTGTTGGGGAAGAGACTTATTTGAAGATAACTTCTTTGAGGATCGCTATGTGGGGATATATTGTAAACACTGCTCTGTGGGGAAGATTCCCAGAGATTTCAACTTTTCATTGTCCCATGTCTTTGAATACTTGCTGTTGGAAAACACTTTTAACCATATACAGTCTTTCACTTGTGGGAATATACCTGACCCTAGAATCAGTAGCCTGGTATGCTTGATACTTGAGTTTGGAATTGGAACTTCAAAGGGTAGACAAATACTGACACCATCTGATGCTAGTAGCTAAATAACATTTGTTGAGACTTGTGACTGATTTGACATGCCCCCCAGTGATGGACTAACTTCTCTGGTTGTTCAGTGCCTCTGAGAGATTCTATGAATCGTGACCAACTTTCCCCCCGTAGATGAGATAATAATATGTCATGCTCCTTGTGTAAACAAGCTTTTAGCTGATCGAGTCATGCCTGCAAGACGTCTCTGCAAATTTATCTGTCGGGAGGACTTTTTAGTCAATAATTATGCCCCATGCAGATTCTTCCTGATGTCAAACACTTGAAATTACGTAGACAAAATTGTTTTATAATGACACTCATAAAAATGTAATGCATATGTTTGTCTTGAAGTTTAAAAACGGTTTTTAGTAAAACAAAAGATTTATGAAAGTGATATTTGAAACACATGATATCAACTCAAGATTTTTGGTAAACTTTAGGGAGTCAGGATACCCTTTTTTGTGACAGTATTGTCGCGGGCGAAAAATCGTTTTGTTCCTCTTTTTTGTGGGATGAGACACCTGATGCCTTCTTTGGGCTCGAGTGCTCATTAAAAAAATGATTTTTCTTTGTTTCGACCAAACTTTTTATTGTTTCCAAAAGAGGAAAAGGAAAAAAGCTGCAATAACCTAAAAGTGGGGGGAGAGATCTTGGGTAAGAGGGTTGGTTATACGAAGGGAAGGTATTAGCACCCAACGTATCTATAGTACTCTACAGGTTTCTTTGTTTTATTTATTCCATTCTTGTTGTGGTGGAGGTTCTTGTGAAATAGGTGGGACCTAAGGTGTTTGTTTGATTATGCTCGCAAAGATCATCGCGATCCTCTGCATACATATCCCTTAGAGGGAATCAGAGCATCTGTAGCTCGGGGTCTACGGGTGCTAAGGTTTGAATGGTTTTTTTGTTTTGTTTTGCTCGCCAAGGATCGACCTTGTGCCTACGTATTCTCAAAAGGATGTTGAGAAAGTCAGAGCAATCGTAGTTCCCACTTATGCTAGTGGAAGCAAAGGAAAATAGACAAATGTCGTCTAAATGCTAGATGTATCTAATCTATATCATCACATACATCTGTTTGATTTTTGTTTGTTTAACCAGCCTTGTGGCAAAAACTTTCATTGAAGTCAGCCTTGTGACAAAAAGTTTTGATTAATCAGCCAGCCTCGTGGCAAAAGTTTCAATGAAGTCAGCCTTGTGACAAAAACTTTGATTAATCATCCAGTACGGTGGTAAAACAGTTTTGATTGATTAGCCAGCCTTGTGGCAAAAGAAGATTGATTGATTAGCCAGACTTGTGGCAAAAAAGTTTGATTGATTGATTGTTTGTGATGATATATAAGAGATACTCCTAGCATAGAGATGAAAAATGTCTAATCTCCTAGGGTATTTGATTTTGGATATTGGGGATGCTTATAAGAAGCCCGTGGGTCCTTGTATGAAGCCCAAGAGGAGGCTATCCGAGGGTCCTTGCATTGTAAGCCCAAGAGGAGGCTATGGGAGGGACAATCCAGGGTCCTTGCATTGTAAGCCCAAGAGGAGGCTATGGGAGGGTCACTCGTTTGTACAAAGCCCAAGGGGAGGCATGGTATAGTTGGTTTGAGCTCTTAGAGCGATTTCACCGGGAAACCATACTCTATTTCCTAACCTAAACTAGGGAGATTCTTTGCACGAAGCCCAATAGGAGGCTATGGGGAACCTAGTGTTGTACTAAGTTGAACAAGTATATATAACACACATATGAACAAACATGAACAAGTATGAACAAACATGAACAGGTATGAACAATTATATATATGACAAAGTGTGTGTATATAATGGAGTTTATGAAGGAAATATACCTGTAAGCATGATCCATTTGTATACACAGGGCTCGGGACTCATACTCAGGGAGAGGTCCACTTGAGTTTATTCAAAGCTATGTAAACAGGTATTTACAAAAAGGCTCGGGACTTATACCTACATGGAGGCCCATGGTATATTTTTGGGAAGATTTAAAGAAACCTTCGTTTTTGGTTTGTTATTCAAAGTTTAAAAACGCATTGATTGAGATATGTACAAAAGGCGCACAATGAAATACCTAATTTCATGTACTTGAATGGGTATGTACGAAAGGGCTTGGGACTTATACCTACGTGGAGGCCCGTGGTATATTGAAAAGTTTGAAGTTTCTTTGAAGTTTTGTTGCTTTGAAAATGATTTGAAAACTGTTTGAAAATTGTTTATTTTGAAGAAGTTTTATTGTTTTGAAGAATGTTTTGAAAACTGTACAAAAAGAAAAGAAATGGGACTTACACTCTCTAATATTCGAGAGGCCCCACTTCGTTTTGAAAATCAATTGATCAATTAAAAAGATTCAATCAATAGTTTCAAAAAAGAAATGGTTTATTGTTTTTGAAAAGAATCGCGATCGCTCGTTTTAAAACGATTTGAATTTTGAAAGAAGTCAAATTAATCAAGATAAACAAAAAGATTGTCTTCAATTAACATTTAGATGATTAGGGTTTGCTTCAAAAAGTATTTACAAATGATTAACTTTGAAAATCAAATGAAAAATAATATTTAAAAGTATTAAAATTACTTAAAAACAAGTCATTTTAAAACTATTAAAAAATGTATCAAATAAATATTTTTTGATGATTTTTTTTGATATTCTTAAAATATATATATTAAGTGAGAGGTATGCAAAAAATGAATAAAAAATGAGTTAATTTGGTTAGTCAAATAATTAATTGAAGTTGTGAAGAAAATCAAAGAAAATAGGCACTAAAAAATTGGTTTTGTCTCCACAAGGGTTTGAACCCACAACCTCACGCTCACCACTCAAAAACATGACCAACTGGACCACGCGCGTGGTCTGTTTAGTATTTGCAACGAATCAATTATATTTTTGAATCAATTTCTAATTTCAGTTTCAAAATCTGGCGCCAAGAACACATACCCAATTCAAATTTGAAAATTCTGAAAACTGAATTGTTTGGATCGAGTGAATAGCCTATCTTGCTCGATTTTTCACCAGGAACATGATGGTATCATTTAATTGCATTTATTTTATCTCTAAGGCTATCAATTTTCTGATGAACACGAAGAACCCTAATTTTGAGTTTTAATCTGAAATCGTGTGTGTGCATGATAAGTTGCAATTGATTGAGGGTTAATGATCCATACATATGCAGAAACAAGATGGCATGGCAGTTTTTCATTTATGATGCATGTATGATAGAGTTTGAGGTTCAAGTGACTTACCTTCAAAAACGGCCAAACTGGAGATTTGATTCTTCAATATAAGTGTTACAGATGCTTTGTATCAATCTGGATAGCTTCAATGATGATTATGGAAGGTGTCTGGATGTCTGGAACAAGCTGAATTCATCTGAGCATGGCCATGGCACCCGAACTGCAGTTGCTTCAAGTATGAATCGAATTTGAAGATGGAGGTGTTTCAGATTGCTGGTGAGTGTTTGGATCATTCATATGAAGTATATGGATGGTGTTAGGAGTGTTAGTTTGGACAGATATGGCTTGGTATGGATTTTGGCATGATAAGGTTCAATATATGCAATTATGGAAGTGAGGTAGTGATTCTGAGATTTGAGGTGTTTTTGGGTGTATGAGTGATTCAAACACATCACATTTGACATTTAGAAGTTGTGGGAAGCATCACTTTGTTCAGAACTTGCAAGGTTTGGAGGTTGAGTTTTCTACCTCACTTTGAAACACATGACTTGTAATTCAAGAAAGAAGAGAGAAAACCTATAATTGTGAGGTTTTGGTGTGATTTGAAGAGTGATTTGAACCTCTATTTATAGGCCAAGGATTCTGAATGAAGAGCTTTGCAAGTTGATCAAAGAAATGATGATTTGGCTTAAGAGATAAAATGGAATCTTTCACATTAAATGCAAATGGTTAAAAGTGACCAAACCATGGTTAAAACTCAAGCTTCTTATCCTCTTCCATTCTGATCTCAAATCAGAGAAAATATCTTCAATTATTGCCTCTTTGCATCATTGCTTGGATTATAGGTCATGTAGTCTTGAAACTTAGTGAAAAATGGTGAAAATTCAAGTGAAAATGATCACTAAATGCATAATTCAAAACCATAGCTACACTCCATATTTTTTCATGCTCTTGGACATTTTGGAAAGCTCATGTTACACACTTCAAAACCCTAGTTGAAAGTTTCTTCAAGACCTTTAAGGAAATGGGTGAAAAAGTTCCATGAACTTTGAAGAAAATGAAGTTTTAAGTGAAATTTTCATAAGATACCAACTTTGAAGCTCCATATCTCTTAAATGGTTGATCTTATGAAAAAAAATTATATGTGACAAAGTTGTTCATTGGATCAAAATCTACAACTTTCATGTTGGAAGTTTTTTTCAGTTTGTAGGTGAAATTTTGAGTTATTCCCTTTCAAAGTTTGGAAAAAACCATTGAAAAACACTTAGAAATTTTTCTAAGTATGAAAGTCAAACTTTTGACTTTTTGATTCTTGATTGATTTTCTTGATTTTTCTTGATCAAATGACTTCATATATCATATATTGATGATTCAAAACTTCAAAAGTCATGGTTGACCAAAATTCCCCAAAAGTCAATGGTGATCTTGTACAGTTGACTTTTTCAGACGAATCGCGTTTCTGGAGTTTTTAATGAAACAGGCTATCCTCATCAAATGAATGGTATGAATGGATCACATTGAAGCATTAGAGGATATTGAGCCATGGATTGAGTTGTGACACCATGTCTTGATTAAAAAGTCAGTTATTCAGTGAATTAGGTAAAAAACCCTAATTGTCGACCTGATGAAATTGATGACTGTGGATCTTGAATTGAGATGTAATCTCCATTGGATATTGTCATAGGGATTATTTGAGGATGATTGAAACCTTTGATTGACTTCCTGGGGGTTTTTAGGGTTTCCCAAATGTGATCTCTGATTTTGGTCCCTGATAGTTCAAAACCCTGATCTGAGGATTTGTCTGATCAATCTTTGTGTAGGAGATGTTATGAGCCAATGGATTAGGTCAAAATGATGCACTTGAGGTCTTGATATCATGTCCCAAGCCATTAGGTCAAATTCTGAGCAAAAGTCAGGAGTGTGCTGTCTTCAGTCAAAACCCTAATTCAGTCGATTCAAAGCTGTTGAGTTTGTTGAAATGAATCTCTGAGGACCAAATGTTGATTATTGATGAAGATGATTCATTTGAGATGAAGGGAGAACAAAACCCTAATTGATTGTTACTTGTACTGATGAGTGATTTCCTGATCAAATCCTGCTGAGTCACAAGTAGCAAACACAAGCTATGTAATTTGTTAGAGATGCAAATGATGCATATGCTATGATATGAGGTGGTATCTTAGGTCAAAAATTGGGGTATGACAAGTATGCTTTCGAACTAACCATGCTTCAGTTAGGACTTTCAAGGGTTGTAACGTGGCTTGGTTCACGGTTTAAGAAACAAATGATAATGGCTCAAAGTTTATTTGTACCCATCCCAATCTTCGTGATGTTCTTCGATCCTATGCTCAGTTAACTCTGCGTTTCAGCAAAGCTTGACGTCGTATCATTGATATTTGATGATGGATAAAGCAACGAGAGTTTGTTTGGACAGTCAGTCATCCTTCTCTGTAATTCTTTTTCTTTTGTCGAGGATTCATAATGACCTCTTTCGAAATGTTTTCTTTGTCGAGGATTTGTAGTAACCTCTTTTTGACTTTGTTGTCCCTAACTTTTGCCTGAACTGTTTATTTTGAGATTATAGTCAGCAGGATATTTTGTTTTTTTGATAAGTCTCCTTCATAGGTTTTGACTTAACAATTCCTTTTTCTTTTTGGTGGACATTGACTGCCTTTCTTAATGGTTGCGGGAATCCATCATTATTTGTATAAACAACGGCTAGTATAATTGAATTAACTGAGTAACTACCCTGCCCCAAGTTATGGTTAAGGGTTTTAAATTGTACAAGAAAGAAAACTTCTACTCCTTAGGCTCAAAGGGGTTGACGAGGGATTAACAGCCTTATATCTCCAATGTTTGGGAATTGAAACAATGCCTGTACATCGTCAGCATAGTGTGTTCAAAAGCATATTGTACGAGGTTGCGGTATCGTTTTCGTCATCCTCCCTTAAAAGGTTCGCAACTTTAGCGAGAGTTAAATATCATAAAGAAAACCAAGTAAAAACAAAGTTTAATATAGCAATAGGAGGCGAAATAAGTCAAGACAAACGTATGCAATGCATTAATGATTATGATAAAATAAATAGAGTCTGACATAAGACGAATGTTTAAACAAACAGGAAAGAAATTGCAAATGTGAGTAAATTAATGATCTAAATAGCCATCCTTTAGACTTTGTGTGGCTCCTCTGGTTGGCCAAATTCGACAATTCCTTCTTCAATCAAGTCTTGAATTTAATGTTTCAATGGCCCACAATCTTCTGTATCGTGACCAGGACTATTTGAATGGTAAGCACATCATGCATGATGCTTGTACCCAGGGACGAGATTAGTAGGAGCTGAGTATGGAGGCAGTAGAGTTATCAGACTCCGATCGAGCAAGTGTTGTAAAGCTTGAGCCAGTGGCATGTGTAGTGGGGTAAATGACCTTTTGGGTTTGGATTTCCAAGTACGTTGGCCACCCTGTTGCTTACGTCGATCTTTCTGTTGTTTTTATTGTGTTGGAGCCTGACTAGGGACCAGGACTGCCCCAACAGTGTTTGATTCATTCTTTCCATTGTATGGATTTTTAATAGTACCAGAAGAAGTAGCCACCTGAATTTTTCCGTTTCGGATACCACTTTCAACACGTTCTCCAGTCAGTATGAGGTCGGTGAAACCAGACGAGGAGCTTCCAAGTAAATGGCTATAGAAAGGACCAGTCAGTGTATTCATGAACATATTGACCAATTCTCTGTCAGTCAAGGAGGGTTTGACTCTTCCAGCTAGATCTCTCCATTTTTTAGCATACTCCTTGAAACTTTCCTCGGGTCCCATAGACATGCTTTGTAGTTGTATGCGAGTTGGTGCGAGGTCAGCATTGTATCAGTATTGCTGGTAGAAAGCAACAACCAAATCTTCCCAGGTACGAATGTTTGTACTTTCCAGTTGATAGTACCATTCGAGTTGAGTTCCAGATAAACTCTCTTGGAAAAAGTGGATCCATAGCTTCTTATCAGCAGTATGAGGTTGAGTCTTCCTCACATATGATTTCAAGTGCAGCTTAGGACAAGAGACTCCATCGTATTTTGCAAAAATTGGAATTTTGAATTTCGGATGTATAACAACTCCAGAGATAAGTCCTAGATCTTCAAAATCCAGTCCAGGTACCTTCTGAATTTCCATGGCTTTCATACGTTCCTCCAACAACTTGTATTTTTCATCAGGATGTTCATCCTCATGGTGATAGTCCTCTTCTTCTTCAGAGGGTTTGGCAGAATCATGGTTACTTTTTGCGTCGGTTTTGATACTAGCATCATCATCTTGCTCATCCTCGTCGCTGTCTTCAGAGGCTTCGGCATCCCTGAGTTGCAAGATCGGTCTAAGCTTTTTCACCTGAGTCTTCTTACCCTTCTTCTTCTTCTTTTTAGTCAGCATGGCTTTCAGTTCTTCTTGCCCATTGGACAAATTCAGAATCAAGGCTTGGAACTCAGTGTTTTGAGCTTGGAGATCCTTAACTGATTGTTCGAGATTCATTATGCTGAAATAAACAGCGAGGAGGTGAGAAACCTGTGGTAGAAACCTGTGATGCGATGTTATGAACGCAAATGCAATGTTTTCTAGGATCTTTAAGGAATTTAGTTAGCAACATTAGAAATTTAATCAGTCACAGCTTCGTCTGAAGAACCTTGGCTTTCGTCTTTAAGCGTCCTTCTTTAAGAATCAAGCTCACCATATCGAGTGGGTCATCGCCTCTGAATTGGGATGCCCCTGAATTTGAAGGTATATGACTAGAGGAAAATAAATCCTCTTGCCCCTTGATAGGTATGATGTCTCTGAACTGGAAGGTATGTGGCCAGAGGAAAATAAATCCTCTTGCTCCTTGATAGGAATTCAGTCCTTGATAAGAGCACCTGAAATTGTGCGCCCTAAATTCCTAAGATCCTTGAAAGGGTTAGTTAAATCATGTTATGCTTATGATGTCATGATGTTATGCAATGCATCAAGAAAAGCGTAAGATAGTAAGGACGAGTGAGTCCCACAAGGAAAACCTGCAAGAAAACCAAAAGGTTAGTAGCAAGCACAGACAAGTCACACAAGTGTCCTTAGGTTTAAAGCCTTGCGTGAATTTCGTAGGTAAGTACCCTCCCCACTGAAGTTAAGTTGGTTCAACCTGTCCTAGAATAGTAATCGGGTTCTATGGTGCTCATCTCCCTGATCTTTCTCGCGGGCATTGTCTCAACATGGCACTCGATCGGCCAGCCAAAAGCATCCCTAGAGTCCAATCTCAATGAGTGTAGCATCGAGTATCAACCGGCTTCAGTACAGAATCCAAAGCTAGCTATCTCGCTACTTCCTATAGGCCAAAGTCAAGTTCAACTAGGGTTCTAAGGGCGAATTAGTGCTTATGACACCACACGGTAGCCAAATGTCTCCTCGATCATTTTCAAGGGCCATCAGGACAATCCAAAGCGTCGCACTAACGGTTGCCACCAGATCAACCATAACGATACATGTCGTACAGTGTCCTTGGTTTCTTGCCACATACCTAAGGTACACTAGATCCGAGTGTAGGATCTTTCACACAGCAGATAGCAAGAGTCGCTGATAGCAAGAGTCGCCACTGACTTTTATTTTATCCAATTAGGAAAGGCTAAAAGAACAGGAAAGACCTTTTGAAAAGATTTTGAGTTCGGGGGGTAAGTTATACAAAGGGAAGGTGTAAGGCACCCTTTGCATCCATGGTTATCCATGGGCTCTTAATTGCTTTGCTCACTTTTGTTTTTAAAATGTTTGAATTGTTTAAAAAGGAGGGTGTGAATAGAAATTCGAATAAGAGCTTTAGCTTGTAAATAAGCGTAGTCTTTTTGAAAAGTATTTGAAAATTAGTGGAAAAAAGAGTTTGAATTTTGAATTTGAATTGAGTAAGCAATTAAAAGCTACTTACCCTAAGTTTAGAAATTTGTTCTTTTAGCTTTTCAGGGTGAAAGGGTCTATCCATACCATAAGAGGGCAGGAAGCCTTTCAATTGGATGTGAAGGGTCATCGACAAATTATCGTTCGCCACAAGACTGTTCCTTGCCATAAAGAGGGCAGGTAGTCTAAGGGAAGGATATAATAGTCATTTTGTCTTTTTTAGGCATCATGCGAGGATACCTTAGCAATAGGGACAATCACTCTTTATAAGGCAACCTCGGGGGAGTTTCAATAACTTTGAAGGCAACATTGCTTTAGGTATCCTCGGAATCGAGGGACTTTGACTATTTAACATACTTAGAGGCAACAGAATTATAAGGCAACAGGCAACAAAGGCAACAAGAGGAATTACCCTAAAGGTGTGTGGATGCAACAATCAAGTGGTTAACTTCAATGACATTTATCTTGTAATTAGGTGATTCTAGATTCAATTCATGGTTTTCACTCCTTAAATTACTAACCACGCAGTTAAAATAAAATAAAGGCAGAAATAAAATTTCCTACGCTATTACAATAAACACCTGCGAGGACGGGGGAAATTAAAAGACAATAATAGGGCACAACAATTAACATAAAAATTCTTGAATGCCTTGATCTTCCTTGAATCTTCAATTGACTCTGATCATCTGAGAATTAAACGGAAAATAATAGGGTTTAGTGTAGGAGAGATTCATCGACATTTGAAAGTAAACCCTAATTTATATTTTATAAGGCAAAATAAAATAAAAAAATTATTTAAACAAAGAAGTTAGAAAACTTAGCTTTTTGATCGGGTGAGGCGCGTGGCTGAAAGATCTTGGCCAATCCTGAAAAATGAAAAAAGAAAGGTAGAAAACTTTTTGTGGCAAATAAAAGGCATTGATAAGAAATAAAAGAGGTTCTAAAAAAGAGCAAAGGTTTTGAAAATATTCGGGGTAAACCCTGATTTTTATGGAATGAAGGTTTTATGAGAAAACTCGACACACTAAGTTAACGGACCACCTACCTAAAGATTTCTAGGGTTATCTATGGTTTGTGAAATTATTTATAAACCTAAAATTAATTATAAACCTAATTAATTGAAATTATTTAACCTAAATTTAAATCCTAAGTAACTAAATTAGTTAAATAGAAATTAGTATTAACCTAATTATTAAGTAATCCTAAATAAATTAAATTAATTATTAGATTAATTAACTAATCCTAAATTGTTAACCTATTTAACTATTAACGTAAAAATTATTAATCTAATTTAATAATTAGTGGCAAAATAAAAAATAAATAAAAAACTAAGTAAGAAAAACGTAGAACAACAAAGTAAAAGAAAAGAAAAAACCAGATAAAGAGCGCGCGATCCAGTGAGGCTCTTCCTTGAGGGTATACGGTGGACGTCACGTTCCTGAGCGTTGGATTCGGTTTTGATCAGATCGGATAGCCTAAGTTGAAGGTGCGTCGTGGTTGCGCAGCATAGGATCCACACACAATTACTTTGTAAAACGAATGATGAAAAATAAACTGGCGGAGTCCAGTTTCGAACCCACGCTCATGGGGTATTTCGTCCACTTTTCTTTCCATTCATGTTGCGAAACCATTCATGAATAGATATCACCATGAATTAATAAATATAAACAAAACAACAAAACCTAAAATTCAAAAGATAAGTCAAAGTGGGTCCCTGTAGTTTGTAGGGACCAATCAGATCAGGAGAGAATATTGTATTTAACGGACTGGCCACTCAGAAGCTTTTAAATTGCCATGCAAGCCTTTGACTAGGGGCTAAGAGTTTCGAACCGCCGCCTGCGGCGGTCCCCTCCGTCTTCTCCGACGGGGTGGTTTCGGCAACCTGCAAAATAAGAATAATAAACGTACCAAAGACACCCTACCCCCCTAATTCGATGGTTGCGGTTCCAACGGTGTGGTCCTTTTGACCTATAAATCCCTGTATAAAGAGATACGAAAAGCATGGTGGAGCCACGACCAACCATGGCAGATCGTGATGCAAGCCCAAGCACTAGCATGCGATACGTCCAAAAGATCCTAAACACCTCTATGAACATAACTATGCACAAAAAATAGGTCAGAAACGCTTGTATCAATAATTTCGAAAGTTCAAAACCATACCTTTGATGAGAACGGTCTCCAAACTTATGAGCAGCGGCAGGCTTTTGTAGGGATTGGGAAGGAACCCTGGAGACTTCAGGGGGATAATATGATGATTGAAATCTCTTGACAATGGCTGCGATCAAAAATATGTCCTGCCCTAGTTCTTTGGCTTTTGTAAGCTTGGATACCTTAGTTCTTCTTTAGTTTTTTCGTACCCCTAATGGCTGAACATGTTGTGAAATATATAGGGAGTGGTTTAGGGTTGAAATATCTTTAGAAATAAATCATGTGATTGTAGAGATGAAATTTGATTGAAAAATCAAATAATTCTTTCTATTTTTGGCCCATTTGATTCAATCTTCTTCCAATGAATTGGTGCACGAAATTTGATTGTTTTGTGGAGTTAGTATGGATTGGATTTGATTAGAATTAGATTCAAAACAAATCTCCTTCATAAATCTTTGAATTTTTTAACTTTATTGACTTTTACAGGAATAAAAATTCAAGTAAAATTAAATAAACCAAATAATTTCGTGGCATTTGGATTTTGGGCTCTACATATCATAAGGAAGGAGATTGGGTTTTAAAATCATGGGCCCATTTGCAAAGAAACTCATTTTGAAACCTTTTTCTTCACATTTTTTCCTTTCAAAATGGTCCAACTTTGACAAGCCATATCTCCCTCAATTTTTGAGGTATGGAGGAGATCTAGGACTTTTTGGAAACCTTGAAAAGTCCTCTAACCAGTATTTTTGGTCTCATGTCGAAATAATTTTCCATGCTCCTTGTGTGATCTTTTGAAAAAGATGACTTTTGGTTGACTTTTGAAAAGGACCTATGATGTTTTGATCCATATCTCTCAAATGAAACATTTTTAGACTTGGCGTGTGAGAGACAAATTTGTAGAGAATTCAATTTTATTCAAATTGAGCTTTGTATGGGAAATTTATGATGTTCTATGTGAAAGTTATGGCTGGTCAAAGTTTAGTTGACTTTAGGTCAAAAAACCCTAATTTAGAAAATTAGGCTCTTGATGATTTCTGAACTTTCCTCGATGAATCATGATCAATCCTTGATCAAATGATGAATTATACTTCAAAATGAGTATGTTGACCAAAAATCAGGAATTTTGACTACACTTTGACCACAGTTGACTTTTAGGTCGAATTAGTCGACTGTTGACCATTTGAACTTTTGACTGAGCAATCTTGTGAACCGGAGCTTGAAATTTGGCATGAGGGTACTTTGAATCATATGAGAGATCATGGAATCCACTTGAGGTATCAGAAGTTCAAATTCCTTGATTGAATCAGAAACCCTAATTTAGAGGTTGTTGTTTAGGAGAGAGACTGCATGCTTTCTTCTTGTATGTCTTTGAGCATTTGAAAGTCAGGTGAGTAAAAATATATGAAAATATTATGGGCAAATTTTGGGGTATGACAGTATCCACCTATGTTTGATTCTATCTAAAGGGTGTGTACTGTGTCTAAGCCTACATGCGAATGAATACAAAAGAAACACAGGGAAAAAAAGGAATTATTTACAAATGTGCTCGCTTAGGCCCCGCGACCCAATGCCTACGTATTCTTTTCAGGAATCAGAGCGCCGTAGTTTGGCTCACATGTTTTTGTTTGTTTTTGTGTTTTTTAGTGGACGGAGTTACATTCGCAATCTAGCGTCAGGATAGTAGCTCGATGAGTGGAGTCTTATGTGTTACCAGTCTGCGATCGAAAGGAAGCAACATGTCCGATTAAAGGGAAAGAAAGCCCTGAAGGCAAGAGAGAGAAGAGAGAATATTGGTTTGTGTTTTTTAGATGTCATTCCATGATGGACAAAACCCACTACAAGGTTTCGCATCACTTCCTTACTTTGTTTAGGTCTGAGCCTTTATTAAGTGTTTTAAGTTTTTTTGGTTAGATGTCTTTTAAGGGGAATTTATTTGTGACTTGAATCATGCCCCAAAAGTTTAAGTGTTTAGAGAAATACACCAAGGTCTACACCTCAATCATTTCTCTAAATAGAGGTTAAGAAATACACCGAGGCCTACACCTCAATCATTTCTCCCACTAAGTAGAAAAGAAATACACTGGGGCCTACGCCCCAATCATTTCTTTCCCACAATAAAAGAAGTAATAGCATGATTCGCGTCGTCCTTTATTAAATGTTTTAAAGTTGAAAAAGAAAAAGGAATGGAAATCTAGCCTAATTGGAACTAAGATAAGTGTCTAACTCCTAAATTGTCAAATTAAGATTCTACCTAAACTGTTAGGATTTTTAAAGGGACAAGACTAACCTAAGGGTTATGGAGATTATAGGTCCTAAAATTCTAAAGGAATGAGATTACAAGTGAGAGATCAAAATTATAGGCAAAAATCAATGTAAACAAGATACAAGATTAGTACAAAATTTGAATTAAAATGACTTGAAATATAGTACAAAAGCATGGAATGAAAGGATTCAAAATATAGTGCAAAATTGAATTAAAAGGAGATTTATTTTCTATGATTTTTTATATGAGAAAAGCATGAATTCTAATTAAGAAAAAAGAATTAAAAAGAATTAGCATAACTAATATTTTTTGTGATTATTTTTATATGACAAAATATGTATTAAAGTCTAAAAATGATAGGAGAAAAATAGTGATTTTGTTACCTAAAAATAATGGAAAAATTCTAAGTAAGAACCTAAATAATAATTAAAAACAAAAGTAAACAGGGGGTGTAACCTGAAAACGAGGGTGTGATTAGTAACACGCTGGGCCCAAAGGTGTTGGTCCAGCAATGTTTTTGTTCAGACTGTTGCAGAAATAAAAAAGGCTGCGCCTGGGCCAAGAGGAGAGTGACAGGCCCACAGAAAGTTTTTGTTTACTCAGACTTTAGTATAAAAAAAAAAAAGAAGACAATGGGCCCAGGGGTATATGATTAGCAATTTCGCTAGGCCCAGGAGGATGCTGTTTGATCCACATATTATCTATTTTTGTTCACAAATAAAATAAAACGATTAAAAATAATACAACAAATAAAAAGAGGAAATTAGGGTTTTCGTTGTGACGTTATAGATTCCCTCGTTCATAACTCTCTCCTTCGCCTCTCACACTAGCCTACGCCGGAAACCGCTCCGCCGCACCGGAGGCGGCGGAGCTTACCCTGTCTCGTAATTTTGAACGCACCAAAACGCTCCTCTCCGCTCTCTCTCCTCCTAATTCAACTTATTTCCTCCAAATTCCTGTCCATTCTCTCGAAATCTACCATAACCTAAAACCCTAAAATGCCTCGAATATACAATTAAACAGTGGTAATCTATTTGAGCGAATGATTGGAAGAGGGAAAGCATCCCGGGGAGTAAGAACTACATCATGGCATCAAAAAATAGCGTAAAGAGATGAAGAAGGTTAGAGGAGTTCGCGTTTACCTACCAGAGTCCGTCCGACGCTTCTTCGACGGTGTCAATTTAGTGAAATAAACACAATTTTCTCTATCAGGCATAAATAAGAAGTTTGGATCTCCAATGTGTCACCCTCTACACAATTTTCTCTATCAGGCCAAGATAGTGTTTGATAGCCAGCTTTTTACTAGTCAATGGAATGCCTAGATACCTAAAAGGTAAAAATCCTTCCCTAAAATCAATGTAATTCATGATCTCCTCTTTAGTGTTGTTATCCACCCCTCTAAAATAAATGAAACAGTTGCTAGGGTTCATCTTTAAACCCGTGGATTTAGAGAAGGAAGTAACCTGGGTTAACAGTAGCTCCACAGACTTCACATCACCTCTTCTAAATAACAAAAGGTCGTTAGCAAAAGTAAGGCTATTAATCTTCAACTTCTCACACTTTGAATGATAATTAAAGTTGGGAATTTTATCTAACTACAGCAGCATTCTAGTGAGATACTCCATCATTAGCACAAAGAGAAGAGGGGGAATAGGATCTCCTTGTCTAATCCCCCTCTTTGCAACCATACTCCTAGTATAGTTGCCATTGATATGAAACCTGTAGGTGATAGTAGTAACTATTTTCATAATCCACATGATGAATTTTGAAGTGAAACCAAACTCCTCTAAAATCCTTTCAAGGGCTCTCAAATCTACCATATCATAGGCCTTTTGCAAGTCAATTTACATCATGCACTTGGGGGTGGTCTGCTTCCTTTGTTAACCTCAGATTAACTCATAAGCTAAAAGGACATGGTCCTGCAAATGTTGTTCCTTCACGAAAGAAGCCTAGTTCTTAAACACAGGAGTTTTCATTACAGACCCTAATCTACAAGTTAAGATTTTAGAAATTATCTTGTAGATTATGATACAACAAGAAATGGGCTTGTAGTCCTTTACAGGCTTGGCCATATTATTCTTTAGGATTAGGGCCACAATAGTAGTAGTAAATCCTTGATTCAGCCTACCATGGTAAAAGAACTCAACAATAGCCCTGCTCACATCAGCCCCCACAATGCTCCAAGATTTCTTGAAAAAACTGGCTCCAAATCCATCCATTCTCGGGGTTTTGTTATCACCTATATCTTTTAAAGCTTCACAAATTTCAGCTTGAGTGACAGGCCTGATAATATTTTCCCTCTGAGCTAGACTCAGTGGATTCCCCTGTCTAAGGACTATACAATTCACTTCCTCCAGGTTCCCCTCAGTTGTGCCCATCAGAGAAGTGTAGAACCTCAAAACCTCATTTTCTATCTCTTTCTGATCATACACAACAGTGTCATCCTCTCTACTTATACTTCTAATGAAGTTCTGCTTTTGTTTCTGCTTTATGGAATTATAAAAATAACAGTTGTTGCCATCTCCAGCCCTTATCTAGTCAATGTTTTTCTTTCTGAATAATATCCATATGCTCCAGCTCTGCCCACTTGATTACCTTATCTGTATTCTTCTTAACCTTGAGGATTTTATCAGAATTTAGTCTGTCATCTGCAAGAGAATTCTGAGCCTCTAGTAAATCTCTTCTAGCCTATTCCAACTTGCTTTTCAAACCAGACAAAGGTTTGCTGAAAGTCCTAAGGACAGGTTTCAACCTTTTCAATTTATGCCACACACTGTGATAGTTTGCTGCCAACTGCTAAGTACAGTCTAATGGAATCCCTCCAATTGAGTAATGTTGTTCCTGAACTCGAAGTGATGACTCCTCCTTCTCACATTTCCCTCTTCTTATGCAAAGTAGAGCATGATCAGAAACATGAGGCTCCATGACAATTATAATGGAATCTAAGTTACTTGATAGCCAAGCTAAATTCCCCAGGACATGATCAATTCTTGAGTAAATGATGCCATCAACTTGCTTATTAGACCAAGTGTAATAGTTACCCAAGCTATCCATTTCAACCAAACCTACATTATCCATCATATCTTTCAATTCAACAAATTCCGCCTCAGTGACTATTCTACCCCCAACTCTATCTTGAGCTCTAATCACATTATTGAAGTCTCCTATAAAACACCAAGGCCCTTGTTTAGTGTGACTTATGATCTCAATGTCTCTCCAAAGAATTTTCCTTTTGTATAATTGATTCAAAGCATAGATCACACTAAACCAATAAATGAAGTCCCCCTACTATTATAAACTCCACAATGCAAAGATTGATCATTAGCTTTCACCTTTATGATATCATATTTCCTATCATCCCAACTAATCCAAATACGCCCATTGTCATGTTTGTCATAGTTGTCTAGATATGCATCATGAATCTTCAGCTTATTTCTCACTGTGTTAGCCTTATTCCTTTTAACTATAGCTTCTAACAGCACCAAAATATCATGATTAAGATTTTTGAGACGGGAGCTAATATCTAAAATCTTACATGGCTTATTTAGCCCCCTTACATTCCAAGACACCATCATGTTACCTCTTAGTTCTCCAACCCCTCATTCACAAAGGTTAGCGGATCAAAAGAGTTGCCTTGGGTGACATGTGGTATTTCTCCACCTAGAGTAACAACTTTCCCCTTCCTCTGTCTTTTAATTGTAGTCCAAATCTCTTCTTCAGCCACACTAGTGTTGTTTGATTGAATCACAACACTTTGTGTGTCCTTAGATTCCTCAGTAGATGCAATCTGTTGAGCAGCTTTAGGCTTCCATTGTTTAATAAATTTCCTCTGAGTGACTTCCAGGAAGTTATGTCCAATTCGTTGGCATCTTTCACAGAATTTAGGCTTCCACTCATATTCTACAATATGTTTTCTCCTATTCCCTTCAGTATCCTTGATTGTAATCTCAATTGTTAAGGTTTTGGTGACATCCATCTGCATACGAGACCCTTAGTTTATTAGCCGTGCATTCGTCTGTTACAATTGGTGTACCCAACACACTCCCAATCTTGTTAGACTCTTTTGGCCCCATAAGTAAAGAGGCAATTGGGGAAGCTTGACCCAGATAGGAATTGTGCGAAGCATATCCTTCTTCAAATCAAAATTAGGTTTTCAATCTGTCAATAACATAGGCATTTTATGTATCGTATAAGGACCCTTCATTAGAATCATTTCCTTATCCTCAAAGGAGTGGAATCGCAGAATGAAGTATCCCTCTTCATTTAAGTACATATCCGACAGCTTGACAAAATTCCAATTCCTAATCATGAATTGCTTGACCGTGTTCATACTTAAATCACCCCCAAGAACATACATGATAAGCGCAGATTCCCAATACCTGATTTCTGAGACAATATCATCCCCTTCAATTTCCACTTCAATCGCTCTATTTACCACCTGCGGTGCAACAAACTCCATCTGCAGGCCATTAGAAGGATTCATATTACCATTTATAACATCAACCCATAGCTTCTTTGGGTTCTCGTGGTTCTCCACTGGTACTCTTACTTCTTCCTCAATGATTCTCGGTGTTTCATCACGTGTAACCTGCGAACTAGTATTGCCTTGCACTACAGTCCCTGAGTTGTTACTTTCTATCTCCGTATCAGCCTGAGATGATGGTTTTCCATGATTCGCCGGAGGTAGCGAGGCCTTTTTCGGCTGTCCCAACCTCTTGCCACTCATGGTGAGGGAAACCCTAGGAGAGCAACAATAGTATGTAATGTTATATTTTAAAAATTTTAAAAATTAGTGCTCTTTAAAAATATGGAAAAAATAAACTAAAATAATAGAAAATAAAAATTTCTTAAAAATATAATAGAAAAAATAGTATTACTAATTAATTGATAATGTAAAATAATTTATAATTTAATATTATTGTTTTAAAAGTGGGTTAAAAATAAGGAAAGAGATTTATTAAGATTTAGGATAAATAAAAAAATGAAGGAGTATGTTGTTAGTTTACACTAACTAAAAAATGGGTAAAAAAAGTTCATGTAATAAATTTTTTCCGAATCCTCTTGTAATCGGATTGGAGAACTCTTTATTTTATATATATATATATATATATATATATATATATATATATATATTATCTCTTGCTTACTAAAAAAACATGTCCTGTTTAGATTAATGTTATTGTATTTTATATTTCTGAATAAAAAATCTACTGACAAAAATAATAATAATAATGTAATAAGAATAATAGATTAATAGCATGTTTGGATTGACTTTTGGAAGAGCCAGAATCAATTCTAGAGGTGTAGAATTGATTCTAGGTGATTTTGAGGTGTTTGTTTTTATCAAAAGTAGAATTGATTCTGCCTCCAGAATTGATTCTACTTGAAGCTAGAATTTGTAGCTTCTACCTCCAGAATTGATTCTGGGTAATTTTTACACTGAAATTTATTATTCAACTCACTTTTACATAAATGTTTCCAAACATAAATCAATTCTACTAAACTCAATTTTGTTAAAATCAATTCTACCAAACTCAATTCTGCTAGAATCAATTCCGTTCACCGCCAATCCAAACACACCCTAAGTAACTTCTTTTGCAAAATATCTTCAGAGAGAGTGCTACAGTATATAAAAAAGAAAAAGTCAATATTTTGAGAGGTGCTGTGACATCTTCCCGCTCCTCGTAAGATTTGCCTCAGACGACGACAACAACAACAATAATATCAATAAAAAAACAACATAAAATCTTAAAATTTTTAAAATTAATTAAAAAATTTTAAATGTATTTTTATCTTGCAATCCATTCAAGAAATTACTATTTGCGAGTTTGAGATACCACAAATACGTAAGATTATGACTAAATTTAAAGAACAAATGTTTTAATCAACAAAAATGAATAATCATTCCTCTGGATTGTTAAGATAATTGAAGCAATAGAATAAAATAAAAAGAGAAATAAAATATAAGCTGCAATTGTCATATATCGTGTAACAAATGTCTAGTATCCCCAACTACTATTGTCCCATTCACATTAATATCATTTTAGCATTCATATATCTGCAATCTTATTCATTTTCAATTTTTAACTCCTATTCACATTCACAACATTCGACACATTAGAGCTGTCCTGCTAACCAGTGTTCCGGACAGTGGATAAAAAGCATTAAATAAATTTTAGTTACTTCTTCGTGGGAAAAACTATTTTAGTTACTGGCGCAACTTGTTTCTTGGCAAAAGGTAATATATAATCATTTTTGTAATAATATTAAATCATTAAAATATATTTCACTATATATTAGCATTATCTTTATTATATCTTTATGTGCAGCTTTTATTGAAAAGATAACAAGGATCCAACCCGAGATAAAAAAATTGTATCTACTCCTAAGAGCTTCAAATTCTGATTTGGCTGCAAATCGCTTGCAAAATGAGGTTCATATCATTTATAGTATAATTAATATAGATTTAAAACAAATAATTCCATTAAAATATAAAACTAAAAAAACTATTAAAAATGAACAGACATATTATTTGTTTTCTTACTAAAATTTATGTAATCCTTACATATCAGATTTCTGAAATTAATTTATTTCGAGTACTACATGACGAGTTGGGTGAAGATTTTGATTCTTTCATATCAAAGAAGGTTGTAGCAATTGCAGGAGATGTTGGTATTGAAAATTTAGGAATAAAAGATGAAAAGCTTAAAAATAAGATGTTTGAAGAGATAGACGTTATTGTCCATTCACTACTAAAAATAATACATTTGTTTACAGGAGTTTACATCAGGTATCAAGATATCTGATGTAAAAACTATTTGTCAAAGGATTTTACATCAGATTTTATAATAATTTGATGTGAAAAATATTTGATTTAGAGATTTTACATCGGACATTTATTTCCACCGATGGAAAAAATAACGCGGTGGCAGTTTCGTAAATAAAGTGAAATTTTATTATAAGGGATTTTACATCGGTCCATTAAATAACCGATGGAAAATGTCTTACAATCACGGGCCTTTACATCAGTTGGTTAAATAACCGTTGGGAAATGTCTCACAATCATGGGCGTTTACATCAGTCCGTTAAATAACCGATGGGAAATGTCTCCATTATTTTTCCCTAAAACCCTACGCTCCTTACAAACACGAAAATCATTTCTTCTTCTTCTTCAGCCTAAAGTGCTATTTCTTCTGCTGAAAGCGTTCGAGACCCTCTCCGACGACCACTCATCATCCGTTCGCGGCCTCCTCCTCCGACCACCCATCATCCGTTCGCAACCTCCTCCGTTCGCGATCTTCTCCGAACACAACCCATTCTCCGTTTGCAACCTCCTCCGTTTGCGACCATCCATCCTCCGTTCGATGACCACCCATCTTGGCCGTCACCACCCTTTTTTCTACCAGTATAGTTTTCACTATTTCCCCTTAACTTATTTCTAGGTTGCTATTTCAAAACCTAATTTCACCCCCTTTGTCTCTCATTCTCGATTTATGCTGATAGTCGTCTCACTCCACTGGAAATTGTACCAGGTTTTGATTTATGAAGAAAATACGCAATTGAAAAGTGTCAAGTTTCCAGGTTTGTTTTTCTACCATGTTTGTTTGTCTACCATGCTTGTGTGTGTGCAACTAGTTTGTTTGACAAATTTTCTTTGATTTTAAAAAGCTCGTAGGTTCGCCTGATGACACCAGCCTTGGATTTCTCCGAAGTGATTTTATTGCATGATTCTATTAGTTTTTGAAATTGTTGATTGTCAGGTGATTTAGAATTTGACATGGTAAAGAACACAATCCAAAGGATTTTCGGACTCGTTAAACTCGAGATAATATGTATATGTTGAATTGTTTTTTTTTCTTTTTCGCGTGGGTTTAGATTCTGTTATAAACAATGTGAAATACATATTGTTTTTTCATTTTCCTTCAGTGGTGCTGTAAATGCGGAGACACACGAAGAAGTTGCTATTAAGAAGGTTGGCAATGTGTTTGACAGCAGAATCGATGCCAAAAGGACCTTACGAGAGATTAAACTTCTACGACACATGGATCATGAAAATGTAATTTGATAAACCTTTTTGATTTGAATGATTGTCTTACTCGTCAGTTTCGTGATTGGATTTCAATTTTGTTGTCTTTATTAGAATTGATTTTCATACAAGACATTTTACTTACCGATTACGTCTCCAATACAGGTGATAGTCCTTAAGGACATTATACGGCCTCCACAGACAAACAATTTCAATGATGTTTACATTGTTTATGAGTTAATGGATACCAACCTGCATCAAATAATCCATTTGAGGATGACCAAGTGTTGATGGAGAAGTTAACGAATTTGGCCCTTTGTGATTTCAAAAATGGTGCTGTTAAGATTCAAATGATTCCAAATACTGATAATTCATAATTGGATTGATTGCGAAGTCTACATTGAGAGTTCAGTATTACCTTGTTTCTAATGCGAGGATGTTAATGTAGCAGGTACTATTTGACTTAAACTTTAGACTCAAATGCAACTTATTTGTTATGTTTATTATGTTACTTATTTTATACTTGTTCTAGTTACTAGTACTACTGGCTTATAGATCATTGTTAATTAGTGGTTGATTGCATATGTACATTGAAAAATTGATATGTTATTCTCTTTTTTCAGATAGTTAGTTCCATTGATTCTTTGTTCATGCATTACCTTTTATTTCACAATTATAGGTTTGGGTGATTTGTGATTCAATTTTCTAAAATTAGAATTTAAACCTAGCTATAAAACCAAGGTACTAGTATGTTTGAAAAAGATCATTGTGATTTGAAAATGAATTGTAAATTTTTTCATGTTACTTAATTTGTTAAAAATTCACGGGTTCCTACATAAATGAGTTTGTATGTGCATTTGGGATTGAAATACTTATCATCAACTGCTTTGTATTGATGTGAGAATATAATCTTTAAGTAGATTAATTAGTTAGTTAATATAATATTGTTATGGTCCAGTTTTTTCATTTCATCTTATTCGCTTATGTTTTGTATGATTTTCATTTCAATAATTTGTCAATAGTTTAAAGTGAGCTTCTACTATTATTATACATGAGCCTAGCTTTGATTCCAAATTTTTAAATGAAGACTTATAAAGTGAGCTCCAGAATTGCTTCTTAATTGTTGTGAATATACTGCAGCCATTGATATATGGTCTGTTGGTTGCATCCTCGACAAAATCGTGACAAGACCTATTTCATGGGACAAATTATGTTCATCAGCTCAGATTGATCACAGAGGTATATAGGTCATGCATTTTGCTTTATATGTTGCAGATCATGTCATAGTCTTTGATCATTTTCAGACTTGGTCGAAAAAAGATTTAAGTTTGACAAAATTTCATTGATTTTAAAAAGCTCATAGGTTCGCCCGATGACACCAGCCTTGGATTTCTACGAAGTGATAATGCTCGTAGATATGTAAGAAAACTTCCTCAATATCCAAGACAACAATTTGCTGCCAGGTTTCCAACATGTCTCCTGGTGCAATTGATTTATTAGAGAGAATGCTTGTTTTTGATCCGAACAGATGCATTACAGGTATAGATTATAACAATTCTTCTCTTGACAGTATATTTTCGGTAGTCTTTTATAAACTTTGGATTCTTCGTGTCTATACTTTTATTGACGGAACATTACTTCGTTGCAGTTGATGAGGCTCTGAGCCACCAATACTTGGCGCCGCTCCATGATATTAAAGTGGAACATGTTTGCTCTAAACCTTCCAATTTTGATTTTGAGAAACCGTCTTTCACTGAACAAGATATCAAGGAGAACTCATCTGGAAAGAATCTGTGAAGTTCAATCCTGATCCACCTATTTATTGAGAATTCGCACTTACCATTGTATGTTGATAGTGAAATACTTGGTACCTTATTTAGAAACTTTTTTTTTTTGGACAAATTATAGTGATATTGAAAAAGAAAAAGAAAAAAAAAACTGATTGATTACTATAATTTGAAACAGCATTCACTTGTCAACTTTGAGAAATGCTTATGAGAAAGCTCATTCCTAAACATAACTTACATAGACTAATACATCTCAACATATTTCATCTTGTAAGCACACTTCTTAAGCTCCAACTTGTCAATAGGTAAACTCTCTTCCGGAAAAATATAAACTCTTTCTTTGTGGTTTGTGTGGTTTTGAAAAAATATGAAAAATTAGGTAAAAAAAATTACAGGAAAAATACCTTAAATTCGTTAAAAAGTAAAGAACATATTACACCGGGCCATTGACGGAATAGATGCAAAAACATATATATTAAATCGGGTAAATGGTAAAACCGATGTAAAATATGGCATATATTTTTTTAAAAAAATATTTGAATTTTTTTCACATCAGACATAACATTCAACCGATGTAGTATGTGTATTTTTCACATCGGGTTTTGGACCGATGTAAAATGTCTCAGATTTACTACATCGCTTGGATTTACATCGGACCCAGACCCGATGTAAAATGTACTTTTTACCCGATGTAAAAACTATTTTCTGCACTAGTGATTCTACTGCAACTACCAAATTTGATGAAAAGTGAAATATAATTTTCATAAAAATAAGATAAGTTAAATACTATAATTAGTCACGTGAATTATAAATCCCTCTTATCTGTTGAATGATCTTTGACGGGGCTTTATAGAAAGATAAAGTGAAAGTCAATATGGCATTAAGAACGGCGTTGATTAAAGTCACTCTTCTACCTATGGAAATATTCCTACCCTTCCAAACAAATAATCTATCTTTTATATTGTTTAGAACCTCCTTCCAAGCCTTCTTTATTCTAGGGCATATACCAACCAATATTCCTAATAATTTGAAAGGATCGTTCCTTTCTTGCAAAAGAGAAAAGAAGTTGCCATATTCATGAGCCAATCCCCCACATGCACTTCTAAGATATTACTTTTTGAGAAGTTGATTTTCAAACCCAAAACAAGCTCGAAGCCTTTCAATAACACTTTCATGTTCCAAAGGTTGTCACAAGAAGGTTCACCTAGAATAACAGTGTCATCCGCAAATTGAAGAATGTCCACATGATCCTCTTCTCCAAACTTGAAAGGTTTGAAATCTCCTTATTCTTCCACCGACTTTTTAACCAAAGCGGTTAATCCCTCCATGACTAGAACAAAAAGGAAGGGAGACAACGGGTCACCTTGGCGCAAACCTCTTCGATCCGAAAAGTCTTTCGTAACAATTCCATTGACCAAAACGAACATATGACTAGTAAAAACACAAGCTTCTATCCATTTCATCCACCTCTTACCAAATCCCATTCTCTTCATAACGAACCTAAGGAAGTTCGAAGAGACGGAGTCGTATGCCTTTTCCAAGTCTACTTTTAGAAAAAGGCAACTCTTTTCTTTCTCTTTGCCCAATCAAGAATATCATTCACCATCAAAACTCCATCCATCATGTTTTCCTCCCCGGGACAAAAGCGGTTTGGTTAGGAGACACCAATTTCCCAATGATAGCTTTGATTCTAGCGGTTAAGAGTTTTGCAATAATTTTGTAAATGCTCCCCACCAAACAAATTGGACAGTACTCCGATAAAATCTTGTAGAGTTTTGTTCTTTGGAATTAGGGTTAAGAAAGAAGAAGTGATTGATTTCACTAAAATACCTTTTGTTTGAAAATCGTTACAAAGAAGCATGACGTCACCTTTTAGCAAAGACCAAAACCTTTTAAAGAATTCTAAAGAGAATTCATCCGGTCCCGGGATTTTGGTCCCGTCGCACGACCAAATAGCATCCTTCACTTCCTCCTTCGTGAAAGGCCTCTCCATCTCCGTAGAATCTTCTACTGACAACGAAATTTAAGCTAATCCCAATTGGCTCCGTTCTACACTCCACTTCCTCCTTGAAAAACCTTTTGAAATGATAAAAAACACACTCTTTAATATCGTGAACTTCTTCCAATCTACCCCTACTAGATCCAAGAGAGCACATCTTGTTTCTCCTTCTTCTATCCCTTAAAGAGTTGTGAAAGAAATGAGTATTGTTATCTCCTTCGGTTAACCAAAGTTGTCTTGATTTTAATCGAAGCAATCCTTCCTTTTTGCTCAGATTATCCCAAAAATCTGCCACCGCTTTTGTTCTCTTCAAAACCACCTCGTCCTGAACGTTACCTGCAAAATGAACAAACAAGTTATCTAAAAGATGCATCTCCTCTCCGACTTTCTCAATGTTGAGATCTATCTAGCCATAAACTACTTTGTTCCACCAAGAAATCCGACCCTTAAGAACCTTCAACTTCTCAACCAAGCAAAAATCACCTCTCCCCTTGAAATGAATATTAGACCACTCTTTAGTCACAAATGAAGAGAAATCTTCATGATTGAACCAAAAGTTATTGAATTTAAATAGTTTTGATCCCCAATCTTTTCTGTTGTCTTTTAACCAAATCAGAGCATGATCAGAAATGTCCCATTCTCTTATATTTTGACCATCCACTTTCCAATCATCAATAAAGATTTCCGAAAGAAGAAATCTATCAATGCGAATCATAGATTTGCCATTGCTATTGAACCAAATAAATTTTCCTCCTATAGTTGGAACATCCACCACCTCCAACTCCTCAATGAAACCCTTGAAATCTTCCAATTCTTTTCTGTAGCTTATGTTGGATATGCCAACGCTTTCCTCTAAAGAAGAAATGGAGTTGAAATCCCCTCGACACCAAGATGCGAAAGGATTATTCTTCTTAATCTCAAGATTCCTCTTCCAAGTTTTCCTTCTAATGTTTATATCACAATGCAAGATGCGCAAACATTAACAAAATAGATCAATTTGCCACCTTTTTCGACGTAAAGACCAAGAAAGCCTTCACCTCTAAAGCTATAGACAAGAGTAAAATAATCATTTTTCCACATAGTTAAAATGCCTCCCGACGCCCCAACCGCATCCAAACAAGACCATTCAACTTTGTCATCTCCCCACAATTCTCTAACGACGTTGCTGTCCAAACATCTCAACTTTGTGTCTTGTAAGAAACAAATATCAGCTTCACCTTTTTGAATATGGAATCCCACTCTTTTCCTTTTAGCCCTCATTCCTCCCCCTCTCATGTTTAGAGATAAAATGATCATTGATTACATTTAAAAATCATCCCCTTCGATTCCGCCTCCCCTTTTTTGTCACGGTTTTCCATCTCCCCTAATTTACTGATAGGATCAAACACGTTTGAAATATTTGAGATTCCATATTTGTTCATTGAATTCCACAGACCAATCGAAGCCTTACTCAAAACACCATTAGTTATCCTAGAATTGTATTTTCTAACATCCGAATGAGTTAAAGACTCACAAGTCAAAGGTAAGACCCCAGACTGAAAATTCTTTCTGGCAAAATAAGAGTTAGAACCTCATTATGGAAGAGAGAACTCGTGCCTTGTTAGAGCACATACTTCCGCTAGGTAAATAAAATTTTCCACCTTCGACGAAAGATTTCCCTCATCTTCTTTCTGACCTTTTTCGAATTTTTTAGCTTGTTGAATTGTTCCTCTTCCTTTCCCTTACATTAGGGACCAAAATGGACCCCGAAGTAAAGTTAAGGGATGAAAAAGGGTATTTTGCAATAAGACTAACATGACTCACTTAAATTTTGTAAGAGATTAAATAAGGACTTTTTTTCTCAGGACTAATTTGGACTCTTCGTTTTTTGTGAGGGACTAAAACGGATCTTCACTGATAGTCCAGTAACGGTGCAAAAGTAAGAAAAAGGTACTAATATGTCTCGACTAAATTTTGTAAGAGATTTAATAGGGACTTTTTTTCTCAGAGACTAATCTGATCTCTGCAATAATTATGAGACACTAAAATAGATCTTCACTTAAAATTAAAAATAAAAGATTTATAATTAAATAGACTACATCTATTACCGAAGACATGAGAAGTAACCGAGAGGAAAAGTGTGACATGCCTTCTAATATCGTTAAAAAATAGAATTCAGGGTAGTTATTCATATATTTAGTCAGTTTTCTTTTTAATCTGTGTAGTTATTCATATATGGGTCCTGCTAACCAGTGCCCCAGGGGCACTGGATGGGGCACTGGATAAGGAACATTAAATGAAATTTAATTATATTTTGATTTTTTAAAAGTAAATAGTACATTAAATATATTTAAGAGTGAAGACCTATTTTGATCCCTCACAAAAATCACACAATCCAAATTAGTCCCTCACAAAAATAAGGACTCGATTTAATCCCTTACAAAATTTAACCGGACCATATTAGTCCTTATGTTAATATTTTTACTAAATCGGTTTTTTTCATACTTTTAAACCGTGACTGGACTGCCACGTTGAGTTTTATTTTTTATTTTTCATTTTTTAAATACTAAATTAATTTTTAATTATAATTTCATTTTTAAACAATTCTGAATTAATAATATCAAACAAGCCAAACTTATTTTTTATATGGAATTGAACCAATGACCTTTAACCAATATTTTATGTCCTTACCACTAGTCCAATGTATATTCATGACAAATAATTCTTATAATTTTTAGAAATATTAAATAATATAGAATTTAAAACAAAAAAAGTTAAAATTTGTATCAACGGGGTCTCAAATTCAAATCCGTTCAAATTAAATGATATTCACTTTACAACTAGACAAGTTAATTTATATTGTTAATATTATTAATAATGAATACTTAAGTTAATAATTCAAACAAATATTTACTTATTTCAAATAAAAAAAATAAGTATTTACTAATTTTAAATAATACAAAATTTAAAAATAAAATTACTAAAATATAAATCCTAAATAAAATTAATCAAATAAAAATAAATAAATAAATATTTAATTGAATTAATATTAAATTAATTAATTACTGTTTATTGTATTAACTAAATAATTTTAAAAACTAATTGATTATTTGATTTAAATAATTTTAATTACATATAATTTAATTTATTTCTAATTGATTAAATATATCGAGGTTTATATTTAATAAATTTTATTTTTAAATTGGTGTATTATTTGAAATTAGTAAATCAAAGAGGATCGAAACCCCATAGATATAAAATATATAATTTTTGTTTTAAATTCATAATTATTTAATATTATTAAAATCTTGGAAATTATTTTTCATGAATGCATATTGGCCTAGTAGTAAAGACTTAAGATATTGTTTAATAGTATTGGGTTGAATTCCTTATAAAAACAATTTTGCCTTGATATTATTAAATCAGAATTGTTTAAAAATAAAATTACAATTAAAAATTAATATAGTATTTAAAAAATGAAAATAAAAAATAAAAGCCAACGTGGCAGTCCAGTCACGGTTTAAAAATATAAAAAACCAATTTGATAAAATTTTTAACATAAGGACTAATACGGTCCGGTTAAATTTTGTAAGGGATTAAATCGAGTCCTTTTTATTGTAAGGGACTAATTTGGGTTGTGTGATTTTTGTGAGGGACCAAAATGGATCTTCACTCTATATTTAATTATTACCTGAATTTTTCTTTCATACACTGCATAATTGGTACACATAAAATTAAATGAAATTTAGAGTTTAAATATTATAACTTTACTTAAATATAAATAAAATAAACTAAACAAAAAACATTGAAAAACTCACAAAAAATTAACAATAAAATATTGTAAGAAAAAATAATAACTAGAAATAAAAATTTATATCAAATTTAAATATTTAAATGTTTTGATAGAATAAATAAAAAATAGAAGAAAAAAAACACTTTATCTACAATATCATTTTTTAAAGTACATATAAAACGAAAACGTAATGTTTTTTTAAATTAAAAAGTCAGTAGGCAATTAAGAATTAAATATGCAAATATAATAAGAGTAAATGAAAATGGAAAGGTTGAGTAATATTACGCAACGGTTTCTAAAAATTTCAATTTGTGGTCTTAAATAACACCATTTTTATAACAATCATAAATAACACTTTTAATAATAAGTTCTCTTTTTAATAATTATTAATGGATCCATGATGTAATTAATAAGTCTTAACGAGAGCCCCTAGGACACAGGTTAGCATTGCCTTGATATATGTATATTTGTAGTATCCCCAACTACTTATGTTGCTACTGACATACTTCTAATGTACTCGCTATGCTATAAATGAGATACTTGGCATGCAATAAGCATTACCAAATCATAACTTGATCAATATCATTTCTTTTCTTTTCTCGAAAGAGCTCTAGTAACATTCAAGACTTCTTCAAGGGAAAAACTATTTTAGTTACTGGCCCAACTGGTTTCTTGGCAAAAGGTAATATATAATCATTTTTGTAATAATGTTAAATCATTAGAATATATTTCACTATATATTATTATTTTTTAATTCATCTTTATGTGCAGTTTTTATTGAAAAGATACTAAGGATCCAGCCTGAGATAAAAAAATTGTATCTACTCCTAAGAGCTTCAAACTCTGATTTAGCTGCAAATCGCTTGCAAAATGAGGTTCATATCATTTATAGTATAATATAGATTAAAAAAATAATTCCATTAAAAATAAAATAAAAAATAAAAACTATTAAAAATGAACAAACATAATATTTGTTTTTTTACTAAAATTTATGTAATTGTCACAAACCAGATTTTTGAAATTGATTTATTTCAAGTACTACGTGGCGAGTTGGGTGAAGATTTTGATTCTTTCGTGTCAAAGAAGGTTGTAGCAATTGCAGGAGATGTTGGTATTGAAAATTTAGGAATAAAATTAAGATGAAAATGATAGGGAACTTAATAGAATAATTCATTATTAGTTTTATTAGTATTTTGATGTATTAGATGTTATTATATTTTTTAGAATATTCTTAAGACATTTTGGGCTTTTAATAGCTTTTGGGCTTTTAGTTAATTATCCATTAGGAACATTATATATGTAGTGTCTTTGACACATTTTAGGATATCAATGAAAAGAAATCAAAGTTTATTTTATCTTTTATTTTTCTAGCTTAGTTTTATTTGTCTTATAGTTTTAGAGCTTTTACTAGCTTTGTTAGGGTTCTTGAATTTGCATCCTAACATTGGTGCTTTCATTCTTGCACTCAATCTCTCCCATGGAATATTCCAACTTCACACCCTCATTTCATCAATGGAGCATTCCTCCAACATATTCCACAAACCCCTCTTTTACATCTCCTATCAATCCCTCATTTCCATCTTTTCCATGGGAAACTTTTACATCTTGTTACACCCAGGTTGCATCTTCATCACCTAATTTATATTTAAATCATGGATATTCACCACATTTGCATAACCCTATCTACCACCCAAACATGCCCAATCCTGTCAATACTCCTTACCCGGATTACACCCACCATTCATTCACTCCAATTCCAGTCAATAATCCTCATCAATATCACTCCCACCATTCACCCACTTCAATTCCAAAAAAAAATCAACCATTCACTCAACAGCAAACTCAAACTTATGCAAATGATTTTCAAGAACATTTTCAAAAGTTGCATCTAGTAGAAGAAAAGTATAAGAATGAAAAGAGAGCTATTGACGAAAAATACCAAGCCTCTTTTCGATCTTTCAAGCAAAGATCTCAAACAATTTCTCAAAACTGCAGAGAAAATAAAAAAATTATTGTCGATACTGCACCAGAAAAACGAGTTGCCGAGGAAGAAACTGAGATCACAATCATCCCTGCAGAAAAGAAATTGTTTCAGACGACATTTTTGGCGTCTTCTCCGAAAACACTTCCGGTGACGTTGTTGGCTCCGACGACAACCCCAGTGCTTTCTCCGACGACATTCTCGACTCCGGCCACAGTCCCGACGTCTCTAATATCTTCTGTGTCACTTTTGACGAAAACTTCCATGTCAACTCCAGCGAAACTATCAGATTTGAAACAGCCTTCGACGACATCTCCGACATTGTTACCAGAACCACCAGATCCGCCACCATTCGGACAAACAAAAGATGAATACTTGAATTCTAAAGAGGTATATTCTTTCCTTGACAACCCTTTAAACAATACACCTGTTATTGTTGAGGAAAACCCAGGAAAAAAATCAGCAAAATATCCAGTTGATGAACAAGAAACATTAGCTGTAGAAAATCTGGATTTGAATTCACGGGCTTCTCAGCTACCACCACTGAAACCACCGTGGAAACCACCATACACTATTTTTTTGGCAATACCTTTACCATCACCTTTAAATTTCTTAAGAAGGAAAATGACCAAATCCAGTTCAAAGCATCCTTCATTTTTTACTTGTTATTTTTGCAGTACTCACCCACCATATGAGTTGTTAAGAGCCACTTTGTCCCGAGAAAATTTAATTTCCTACCAGAATAAATCTCAACCGTCCGGCAAAAGCACAATCTGCGTGAACACTAGTCATCCAACCATTGCGTGCCATGTGTTTTATTTTAACCATTTCATATCATCTCACATTCATCCCACTCTCCATAATATTAGGCAAAGGTGGTCCCCACACATAAAATTGACGTTACAAACCCCTTCAAGAAAAGAAAGCTTTGTATTTTTTTTCGTGGACACCGCATGCCTTGTTCCTGTTGTTGGTGGAAACTATGCATTAAAGCTGAAACAATCCATACAAAATACTTTATATGAGATTTCCAAAGAATTTCTTAATTTTTCTCTTTATGTAGATGCATTCAAACAATGGGATCCTGGAATAATTCTTTCAACTATTATTTTTACAACCTTGAGGACAAGGTTATTTTTGAAGGGGTGGGTAATGATAGGGAACTTAATAGAATAATTCATTATTAGTTTTATTAGTATTTTGATGTATTAGATGTTATTATATTTTTTAGAATATTCTTAAGACATTTTGGGCTTTTAATAACTTTTGGGCTTTTAGTTAATTATCCATTAGGAACATTATATATGTAATGTCTTTGACACATTTTAGGATATCAATGAAAAGAAATCAAAGTTTATTTTATCTTTTATTTTTCTAGCTTAGTTTTATTTGTCTTATAGTTTTAGAACTTTTACTAGTTTTGTTAGGGTTCTTGAATTTGCATCCTAACAGAAAAGCTTAAAAATGAGATGTTTGAAGAGATAGACGTTATTGTCCATTCTGCTGCAACTACCAATTTTGATGAAAGGTGAAATATAATTTTCATTAAAATAAGATAAGTTACATACTATAATTAGTCAAATAAATCTCTATCATTTAGTATAATAGAATTTCATTTCTCTATAGATTTGATATATCAATGGGTGTTAATACAAAAGGAGCTTTACATGCATTGAACTTTGCAAAGTATTGTCAAAACCTAAAGGCTTTTGTGCACATATCCACCGGTAATGTTCTGCATGGTTAAAATAAGAGATTAGTTTCATTTTTTGTCTTTAATTTATTTTAATCATCAATTACTAATATAAGATAAACCTTGTAACTTCTAGCATATGTGTGTGGAGATGCTAAGCATGAAGATGGAATTGTAAGAGAGAAAGCATTTCAGATGGATAAATCTCTAAAGGAGACCTCAAAATTATGCATACACAACGAAATGAATTTGTTGGAGAAAAAAAGAGCTGAACTCAAAGCAATGAATGCAGATGAAAATACCGTGAAATTTGCATTGAAATATTATGGAATGGAAAGGTTCGTCAAATTATTACTATTGTGTTTCTAATATATATTTATGTGATCTGATTTAAATTATATAAAATGCAAAAATAGAGCAAATTTGCATGGATGGCCAAACACATATGTATTCACAAAAGCAATGGGAGAGATGCTTATAGTGCATCATAAAGATAATGTACCATTGATCATTATACGCCCTACAATGGTAACGAGTACATTCAATGATCCCTTTCCTGGTTGGATTGAAGGTGTAAGGTATATTCACACTTACTCACCAATTTTAAAATAATAATTTTTATGTACTAATGACTAAGTTTTATTATAAATATACTCATTCTAATATCAAATTAATATTTTTTTTTAATTGAGAAATAATATATAACGGAGAACTAAGGGTTCTCCAATCTGATTACAAAGGAACACAGGAAAGCCCAGCAAAAAGAAATATTATCCACCAATTACCCTTACGAAAGAAAAAAAAAAGTGGATCCTTCCTAAATTCGTAAAAAGCATAATTGGGAAGGACATAAAGTGGTCCCTTTTTAACCACCAAACAACTAAAAAAGAAATGGTCCCTATTTTCCAAATCAATACCACATAAAGTGCACTTAAGGTTGTCAACAGAGAAGGACATACCTCTATACACTAAACAATCATTCGTTGGAAGCTTATCAAAAAAAGGTCCCCACCCAAAAGCTATTATTTTATACGGCACTTCCATTTTCCGTAAGATCTCGTACGCTTCATCATATTTGTTTGGAGGACCGAATGGAGAATGAAGGTTCCCATAAAAATCGTAACAAGAAGCGATCGAAAATTCCTTCCTTGCTTTATCGGTCCAATCGACCGCATCTTTACCTTGCTTCCACCCTTGAAACGCTTCCAACCGGTCCTTCAACATAACAATATCCGCCACTAAATGATTACCAACCAACTTTAAACCAAGATCTCCCCATAACCACTCACCTTCAGACCACCCCCTATGCCCGCCACCGAAAATCCCTTTAAATTATAATTCTTATACAAATTCGGAAACTCCCCTTTCAAGCTAGGCCCTTCCAACCATTCTGCTTCCCAAAATGGAGTGTTGAACCCGTTATGAATAATGAATCTACTACTTTCAACAATAGAATCAAAAAGAAAAGAAGACTTTATTTTCACAATATCCCTTCACCAAAAAGAAGAAGAAGAGAGAGAGAAGAAGAAGAAGAGATTTTACAATCCTTACCGTCACCAAACACGAAAGAAGATAAGTCACCATAACCGGCTTTCAAAATGTTAATCCAAAAAGAATTTTGTCCTTGTATGATTCGCCACCTCCACTTGTTAAGAAGAAATAAATTGAACAAAGCAATAATCTTAACTCCTAAACCCCCTTTCTCCAAAGGAAGAGTTAAATCCTTCCACTTAACCCAATGAATCTTCCTTTTATCCTCCATTCCCCCCCCCCCCCCCCCATAAAAACTTACTTTAAATGCTAGTAAATTTCTTCACCACCTTCAACGACATCTTGAAGAATGACATAGTAAAGATAGAGAGAGCTAAGCACCGACATCAAAAGAGTAATTCTACCTCCCAAATTTAAAAGACTATTTGTCCATCCTTCCAACCGAGTATTCATCTTGCTCAAGAGAGGGTCCCAAGTAGATTCCAACCTAGGATCGTAACCAATTGGAATACCGAGAAAGTAAAAGTTGCTATCCTCCACCTTACAAGACAAAAAGTGAGACGCCGCTTCCAAAAATTGATAGTTGGCATTAATTCCTATCAATTTATTTTTATGATAGTTGATCCCAAGACCCGAAACAAGTTCAAAAGCCCTAAGAACCGCCTTAATCGCCCAAATGTGCTTCCAACTACCATCCCCCACCAATAAGGTATCATCCGCAAATTGAAGGATATGCACCCGACTAGAACCTTTGATAGCAAAACTTTGAAAATCCCCTACTTCAATAGATTTTCTCACTAAGCCCGTAAGTGCTTCCGCCACCAAAACATAAAGGAAAGTAGAAAGAGGATCTCCTTGCCTCGACCCTCTAAAAACTCTGAACTCTTTAGTTCGACTCCCATTAACTAGCACCGACATATTGCTTTTAAACACCAATAATCCCATCCACTTCAACCATGTCATCCCAAAGCCCATTCTTTCAAGCATATATCTTAAGAAACTCCAACTCACCTTATCGTACGCCTTTTCGAAGTCCACTTTAAAAAGAGTGCGATTACTACAAACCTTTATAGCATAATCAACCACTTCATTCGCAACAACCACCCCATCAAGCAATTGTCTACCGGGAACAAAGGCATTTTGGCACGAATAAATAATAGACTTTAACACCTTCTTAAGTCTCCCCGCCAAAAGCTTAGCAACCACTTTGTACATGCACCCCACCAAACAAATGGTTCTATAATCATCCAATCCCAAAGGATTTATTTTCTTTGGAATTAAATTCAAGAAAGAAGAAGTGATTACCTTGGATATGGAACTCCCATCAAAAAAATAATTGAAGAAATCAAAGAAATCTTCTTTAAGAAAAGACCAACATTTCTTTATAAAAAGAAAGGAGTATCCATCCGGACCTAGGCTTTTATCCCCACCACACTCCCACACGCCTCTTTGATCTCACTTTCAAGGAAAGGTTTCTCAATTTCCTCCGCCTCCTCGAACTTAAGGAATTGAAAGAAATCCCATCCAACAACGGTCGACTTTCTTCCGGTTTAATGAATTTTTCCCCGAATTGCTTGAAAACCGCCTCCCTTACTTCGTCCACCGACTCCGCCAATCCTTCCGAAGAAGAAACCGGGCCTAAATGATTTTTCCTTCTTTTTTGTTTCATTACCTTGTGAAAAAAACCGCTATTAGAGTCTCCCTCCTTAATCCAACTCAATCTTGATTTTTGTAAGAGCATATTTTCTTTTATTCTCAAATTCCTTCCTAAACTCAATAGTGCTTTCGAAATTAGTGTTGTCATCGGAAATTAACCTTTCATCAGCCAAATTCAAATCGCGAACACCATCCTCCATCTCCAAATAGATTTTTCCAAACACCTCCTAGTTCTAACTTCTTAATTTATCTTTTAAAAGCCTTAGCTTTTCTTTTAAAACATTATCTCCTTTTCCTTCCACCTTCAAATTTTTCCACTGGTTTACCACAAAAGGAATAAAGGAGTCAAAGAGAAACCATTCATTATTGAATCTAAAACTTTTAGACTAAAAGGTTTAGGATCCCAATTTTTGTGATCCTTCATTATCCAAATAGGACAATGGTCTTAGATATCCATATCACCGATGAATTGACCCATCACATCCCATCTAGTCACAACGATACTCGACAAGAGAAAACTATCAATTCTACTCATCGACTTTCCGTCACCTCTAAACCACGAAATTTTTTTCCCTTTGCAAGGAATATCCACCAAAGAACTTTAGACAACAAATTCCGCAAAAAGCTCCGCTTCACTTTTATGCACGATCGTCGCTCTCCCCTTCCTTTCTCTAACATTTTTAATCATGTTAAAGTCCCCTCCCATAATCCATTCACTATCCTTGAATGACTCCTCCAACTCAAACAAATCATTCCATAAGGAAATCTTTTTATTCAAAACACAAGGCGAGTACACATTAACAACATAATAAAAATTGTTCTCGCACAGAACTTTTATTCCCAAGTAACCCTCTCCTTTAAAGCTATTCAAGACCTCCACTTTATCATTCCATAATATGAGTAATCCTCCCGACCCTCCTAAAGAATTGGAATAAGAAAACCCCACCTCCGGAGAAGTCCAAAAACTTTTCGCCAAAGAATCGTCCATGTTAACCACCTTAGTTTCTAGGATCATAAACACATCTGCATTACCTTTTATAATCAACGAACTAATCCTCCTTCTTTTGACTGCATTCACTTCCCCTTTAATATTCATGGAACCAATAATAATTGCATACCTTTTTTTATCTCCTTCCTTAGTTCCCCCTTTATTCCTCCCTCTTTCTCCAAAATATAAATCATACTAATTAATTTGCTTCGCCCCTCCTCTTCTACAACACCTAACGCAACAATGTCCGAACAAAACTTACCACCAATGTCAATCTCCATAAACCTCCATTGTCTTCCTTATTTCTACAAATATCGAATTCTTCATTTTGATCACCATAACAAACCGATTGAATCCCACTGTTAATACTACTCTTCATCACCGGAAAATTCTTCACTGATTGCCTCTTTAAGGGACCCCTGGAAGAATTTCCCTTGGCTTTGCCATTCCTTCCCTGTGATGAAAGCCACTAACCGAATTTAATTTTTTCCTCCCTCCTCCCTTGCCTAATCCTTCCATGTCATTAATACATTTCAGCCTCAATTTTTTCTTTCCTTTCGCCCTTGCGTTAGCCTCTGCTATGGAAATAGAACATCCCACCCTGCTGTGTATCTCACCCGAACCGCAGTTGGAACACGCAACATTCATGACCCCATTCTGAGTTTCCACCTTCTTTGCCATCTGTACAGCATTCGACATATTCCGAACCTTCATTATAGCGTTATCAAAATTCCCAGACATAATACACAGAGCAAACGGCCCAGAAAATCCCTCATAAACCTTCTCATTTTGCACTTGGACCAAAAAATCCTCACCCGTCTCTTTGTTCATGTCGCATTTATCCTTCCCAATCTCCTGCATATCTACGTCACCTGTATATTGCTCTATATTATCCCCTGATATTTTCGTGTCTAAGTCTTCGTCCCCAACACTATTATCATCGCACCAGAGATCCTCTGATTCGGAGGATGTAATAGCAGTAAAAGAGAGAGGTTTAGAGTTACCTATAATGTAGCTAGAGTGTCCCCAAGCTTTCTCCCTAACCGTTAATTTGAATGACTTTCCGTCAATGTTAACAATAAAAGTATCCGGAGTCTGAAACCCCAATTGCACTTTAACTAAAATTCTCGCGACACCGAAAGCATAACCTTTTGCAGTCCTCTCATCAATACAGACGAATGTGCCCCACGATTCTTCCAATGCCACAAAGAAGTCAAAATGTCAAGCATGAACCGGTAAGCCATACACTCGAAACCACACCTCTCTGCAGTCGTCGATCATACCCTTTTCCCACATCCTGACATCATTGAACCAACTCCTCCACCAGTCCTGCCCCTCTCCAATTAAATCCTGAATAAACCCCTCATCTGATTCTTCAAGCAAGCAAACATTTCCTCCCATTGGTGTGACTTTCACAGCAAACACACCCCTTTTAGAGAGAGGTTAGAGCGCACGTCCTATAAATTACTCTGCAACCACTACCAGGGAGGGACAAAACCTAAAACCCAGCGAAAACCACCGAACCACAAGAAGACCGCGCAACAAACAAAAACCAGCGATCCTTGAAAAGCCCTAAATCAGTATCATTCAACACCTCCTCAACAATGTTCCTGAACCCTAAAGCCAGGGAGTTTAAACTGAAATTGAGAAAGTGAAAGATGCCTTTCTAGGAGCCACTTCAAGTTCCACCGAGAAAGCACAGTCAAACGCGCGCGGAAGCTTACCGGAAAGTTCACTGGGAAATCTCCTCCAGAAATCGCATCGTACGGAGAGTTCTTGTCTTTTTATTGTAATTTTAATGTCAAATTAATTGGTTAAAGCCATTTTAGAAAATAATACTTTTTAAGGAAAATTAAAAATTAATTAAAATAATAGTAAATATTTTTGTTGTAGCTCTTGAAATAATTTTTAAAATACAAATTTGATAAATTTTTAATACTTTGTTCTCATATATCATATTGTAGTTGAGTTGGATAGGTGTTAGTTGTTGGTATAGGATTTGATTTCTGCCAACAATTAGTCTTTGTAGTTTTTTCAAAATGTATCAATGTAAATAATTTGTTGACAATTATATGCTTTACACATATGTTGTTGTATTAACTACTTCACATAAATATATATATATATATATATATATATATATATATATATATATATATATATATATATATATATATATATATATATATATATATATATATATATATATATATATATATATATATATATATATATTAACAACACTTTTTTACTCTACCGTTCCTCTGACCATATGCAATTTAAAATAATAAAAACTCAATATAATCATAAATAACCATTAAAAAAAACTTTCAAACTGTATCAGCTACAGAATCCATCTCAACAAAAATCATGTCATATTACAAGTTTCTTAAAAAATAATCTTAAAGGTCATAAAATGATTTAAGTCTTTCATTCGTTTTAAAATTTATCATTTCTTCTCTTGCACATCCACAGTTGCATGTCCACCCCCCTTATCCTCCAATAAATGTAAGATTGCTCGCCTTTTTTTCTCCTCCATCATGTTAGTTCCCAAAAATGGAGAGAGATAATATTATGGGATGTCATATAATTAAATGCATACACCAGGAACTTTAAGTAAAGTTTTGCCATGATTTGTAATGTCGTTGTGTGGTCTATCTGGTTAGTGCGGAATTATAAATTGTTTTATAGTAGGTCAACAACGTGAAAGAGGTGGAGGGTAAAAATATTTATTTGGTTTGGACTTGATTTATCAAAGTTCGGCTCTAAACTCCCCCTCATTGTTCAGTCGTATCATTCTCATTTGATGCTCGTGGTTTCGGTATTGTTAGTTGTTCTTCTTATTTGTTAATAGCGCATTTGACGGTATTGTAAGAAGTTCTTGATATAATTTTAAAAACAAAGCAAAATAAAATGCATGCATATGTATTTACATAAATAATAGTACAAAACATAGTGATAAACTTTTTGGTATAGAAAAAATTTCAAGCCCAAGATCTGCACGAAAAAGAAATAGATAAAGTAGAAAGAGACTTGATAGAAAAACACACTTAAAATAATGTTTTGATATTTTTTTTTTGTGTAAGCAAGATATATTAATAACGGAGAACTAAGGGTTCTCCAACCCGATTACACAAGAAGCGGGAAAACCCGAACAAAAAAAGGAAAATTACAACCAAATAAACTTATGAGAGAAAAAGAAGCGGATCTTTTAGAAACTCATAAAACGAATAATTGGAGTAAGTAATTTTCCCGCAAAAGGACCATTTCCAAACCATATACTTTATATTCCACACCATGTCGTTAAAATTCCAAGATTCATCACGGAAGCACACGCCATTACGGACCAACCATATCGCCCATATAGTAGCTAACCAAATGACATACGCCTTACTATTCCTAACCTTTTTATCCCGGAAGAAACAATGCCACTCCATAAAATTCGGTAAGCACCCCTCCTCCACATCCCCCTCCTTTCCCACCCAAAGAGCTATCTCATTCCAAATAGCTTTCACCACCCAACAACCAAAAAAAGAATGGTTTCTACTTTCTAATTCATATCCACAAAAGCAACACTTTAAAGTATCTACCGGTATATTAATTCCTCTATACACCAAGCAATCCTTAGTCGGAATCCTATCGAGAAGAAATCTCCAACCAAACGCCTTAATTTTGAAAGGCACCTCCGCCTTCCAAACTAGCCCAAACACCCCATCATGTTTATTCGGCGGCCCATCCGAAATGAATCATCTACCCAAAAAAGAGTAACAAGAAGCTACCGTGAAAAAACCATCTTCGGATAAAGCCCAATAGACCTCATCTCTCCCCTCCCCCACACCGCCAAAATCGGCCAACACACCTCTCATCCGAACAAGCCCCTCCATAACATTTCTCTCCGCCCCATACCCGCGGTGATCCCAAAATCGCCCCATCTCCATCTACCCTCTAACCACCCTCCCATGGTAACAACCAAAACCCCTTTAAAAAACGAAGCCTCATATAAAATCGGAAACTTATCACGCAAAATAAGGCCTCTCCACCATTTGGCTTCCTAAAAAGGAGTGTTATAACCTTTTTTCACCACCCACCTACATCCTTCAACAATAGGATCCCGACAAGAAGTCCTCCCTATTTTCAAAAGGTCCCTCCACCATAAAGAAGAAAAAGATGAAGAAGATGAAAGCGTAGAAACTTTTGTATCAAACTTACCGTACACCAAAGAAGCTAAGTCACCGTACCTAGCTTTCAAAACACTTATCCATAAAGAATCATGCCCATTCAAAATCCTCCACCTCCACTTCGAAAGAAAGGCATTATTAAAAACCGTAATATTTTTTACCCCAATTCCTCCTTTCTCAAAAGGAAGAATCACATTCCTCCAACTAAACCAATGTATCTTTCTCCTCTCCTCCATTCCTCCCCATAAGAAATTACTTTGAATCCTATTAACTTCTTTCACCACTTTCGAAGGCATCTTGTAAAACGACATCATAAAAATAGCCAAAGAAGTGAGAATGGAATTCAAAAGCGTAATTCTCCCGCCCAAATTTAAGAAACGATGTTTCCAACTTCCTAGCCGTTTCCTTAAATTCAACACCAAAGGCCTCCAAGTCAACTCCTTTCTAGGATCAAAACCAACCGGGATACCAAGAAAATAAAAGTTGCTTTCTTCCACTTTACAAGAGAGAAAAGAAGCCGCGGCTTCCAAAAAAGAATCCCTTGTATTGATGCCAATTAATTTGCTTTTATGAAAATTGATACCAAGGCCCGACACAATCTCAAAAGCTCTTAACACCCCCTTTATCGCCCTTATTTGCTTCCAAGATCCTTCCCCCACCAAAAGAGTGTCATCCGCAAATTGGAGAATATCCACCCTACAAGAGTTTTTAATTCTAAAGCTCTCAAATTCCCCAATTTCAATAGATTTCCTCACCAACCCCGCGAGACCTTCCGCCACCAAAACAAAGAGAAAAGGAGAGAGAGGATCTCCTTGTCTCAAGCCTTTAAAAACACCAAAATCCTTCGTAGGACTTCCATTAACAAGCACCGACATGCTACTATTGAAAACCAACAATTCCATCCAACCCATCCATCTCCTACCAAATCCCATTCTCTTCAACAAATACCTCAAAAAACTCCAACTAACTTTGTCGTACGCCTTCTCAAAATCAACTTTAAACAACACACAATTTTTTCTTTCCTTCCTCGCATAATCCACCACCTCATTAGCCACCAACACTCCATCCAAAAGGTATCTACCGGGCACAAAAGCATTTTGACAAGGAGAAATCACCATATCAAGGACCCATTTTAACCTCCCCGCCAAAAGCTTTGCCACCACTTTGTACATGCAACCGACCAAACAAATGGGTCTAAAATCGTCAAGAGATAGCGGGTTACTCTTCTTCGGGATCAAAGACAAAAACGAGGAAGAAATAGCCTTCGAGATTACATTGCCGGAATAGAAGTACTTGAAATAATTCACAAAATCATCTTTAATTAAATTCCAACATTTCTTAATAAAAAGAAAAGAAAACCCATCCGGGCCCGAACATTTATCACCCCCACAACTCCACACCGCCTCCTTTATCTCCTCTTCAAGAAACGGTTTTTTGAGGCTCTCCGCCACCTCCTCATTAATACCCTTGAAATCAACACCTTCCAACAAAGGTCTACTCTCCTCCATCTCCACAAATTTATCTTTAAAATGCTCAAAAACCGTTTCTCTCACCACCTCCTCCACCGTAACCGCCATTCCCTCCTCCGTGACAATAGGACCCAAATGATTAAAACTTCTCTTCTCTTTCATTACCTTGTGAAAAAACCAACTATTAACATCCCCCTCTTTCATCCATCTCAAACTAGCTTTTTGTAAGAGCATATTTTCTTTTATTCTCAAGTTTCTCCATATCTTACTAGACGCCTCCCTCCTTAAATCAAGATTAGCCTCAATAAGATCCTCGGAAATGGTCTCCAAACAAACATCGACCCCATTCAAATCCCTAACACCTTCTTCCATGTATAACTCATACCTACCAAAGACCTCCCTATTCCACACCTTCAATTTATCCTTCAAAAGCCTAAGCTTTTCTTTAAGAACAAAATCGCCTCTCCCATAAATTTTCATGTTCGCCCACTCATTCTCCACGAAAGTCAAGAAGGAATCAAAAGAAAACCATTCATTATTGAATCTAAACGGTTTTGGACCGCAATTCGAGTTATCCACCTCAAGCCAAATAGGACAATGATCGGAAATATCCCTCTCTCCAATCAATTGCCCGATCACTCCCCACCTACTCACCACATTATCCGCCACAAGGAAACGATCAATTCTACTCATTGATTTTCCATCACCACTATACCACGAGAAATTCTTCCCCTTACACGGAACATCCACCAAAAAACTTTTGCTAATGAACCCCGTAAATAAACCCATTTCAAGATTATTCACCACCCCCGTTCTCCCTTTCCTCTCCTTTCTATCTTTAACCGCGTTAAAATCCCCTCCTATGATCCACTCCCCGTCAACAAAAGACTCCTTCAATCTTAGAAGCTCGTTCCACAATATTCTCTTCTTAACCAAATCACAAGACGAGTAAACGTTCACAACATAATAGCAATCACCCTTAAGTTTTCATGATGTCTAGTACTATACCAATTTTGAAATACCATGTATAAAACTTAAATCTTAATATGGCATCTTCTTTTTGTGACTAATTATAAGTAAATTATTTTATGAATTTTATTTTATTTTAGAATAACTTTTCCAGTGATTTATATAAAATTGAACTAATTGCATATAATACTAAGTATTTATGTTATGGCCGTGATTTTTTTCTACTAATGTCCAAGATTTTATTAGATATCAATTTATTGATATATGAATCATTGTTTGATAACAAATTGCTTCATTTGTATTTGCAGAACTATTGACAGTGTGATATATAGCTACGGTCAAGGGAAACTGAAATCTTTTGTTGGGGACCCCATAACAATTCTAGATGTAGTAAGTGAATTCGTATTATTTTAAGGGTGTACTCTATAAGCATGTGTATTCCAATAAGTTAATCAATGTATCTAATCTAAACAATGTGATGACTTCAATTATGCAGATACCCGCAGACATGGTCATCAATTGTGTGATTGCATCCATCTTTATACATTCAAATCAACCTCCTAAGAATTTCATCTACCAAGTTTCTTCTTCAATAAGGAATCCTCTCACATATTGTGAAACTCGCAATTTTTGCCATCGATATTTCACAAAAAACCCTTGCATAAATCAAAATGGAAAGCCAATAGTTGTTTCAAATCCATTTCGGGTGAATAGTTTTGCTGCTTTCAACATTTATATGATCGTCATACAGAAGGTATGGTAAATTTATTTCATCATTTGTCACAAATTATTATATTTATAATTAATCATTTGACACATTTTCGAAAGGTCTTAAATTTGGTGAGCAAAATATGTCCCAATAGCTTCCAAGATATTTATGATAAGAAAAGTAGACAAATTAGAATGATGCATCGACTGGGAACACTATACAAACCTTATGTCTATTTTAAGTCTGTGTAAGTAATTATTCAATGACAATTTTTTAAAACCGTAAAACAGTAGTCTTTTTCATAAGGGTTAATAGACATTTTCCCTCCTGCCATATAGGTGAGATTCGGTTTACCCACTATTAATTTTTTTTTGGATTATCCCCTGTATTTTTAGAGTACTCCTAAGCGTGTAAAAAACAGTGAAAAACCAGGGGAGTAAATCAAAAAAACAAGTTTACAGGGGGTCTTAGGGGGGTAAATCATAGAGCTTTTCATATTTCAAGGGGGCAATCCAAAAAAAAAATATTAATAGGGGGGTAAACCGAATCTCGCCTATATGGCAGGGGGCAAATGTCTATTAACCCTTTTCATAATCATGAAACATTATATAATTATTTTCATTTCAGCTTTGATGATACCAACACTGAAATTTTGAGGATGGCAACAAAGGGTGATCCTAAGATGGAGAATGTGGAATTAAACTTTGACCCCACTAGCATTGACTGGACAGACTATATGATGAATACACACATTCCTGGCCTCGTCAAGTATCAGATGAAATAATCTTCAAAATAGTTGGCTACTTCTCTTGGTACTTTAGAACTCGTAGTATTTGAATAAAACTAGTGAATGTATATGTTGAAATTGTGTGTGTATTGAATAAACCACCCAAGACTTCTTGATTTTGTGTGAGTGCTGAAATTTTGAGTAAGTATTGAATATTGGGAATATGGCTGTATTGTTTCTTAAATTATGCTCTTTTAGCTTTCTTTCATGACTTCAATTGAAACAGATTGCATGGTGAAAACCGGCCATAATTCCTCTTTTAATTAATCCGTTCCTAGTTGGTAATTTGTTTAAAACAAGCATCCAACAGCAGATAAGAAGTTTGGAACCTTGGTCTTCCAAAGAATAGAAAATTATAAAACCCGTTCTTTATCTAAAACATGCCCAAAATTACACCATGAATTCAACAACACATAGTTGTCTCTGACAGAGAAACCGCTATTGTTGCGCCACTTCACAAAATTGCCTACTACTTTCATTATCTGGTTGAACAAAAAGAAGAGAATCTAGCAACACAAATAGATGAGCGCAATCTTTAATAGACAAGTCGGAATTTTTCATGCCAAGACTTTGAGTCCAAAGTTCATCAATTCAAGCGTCGAGTAATGCAGATTAGAAAGTGGTGTAATTGAACAAGCAAAAAAGGAAGGAAATTGATTTTTAAAGGAGCAGCACCGAGCCAGTAATGATGCCAATAAGCTAAGTCCATACCATTTCCATGTTTACAAGAAATGGAGTTGGAAAACCAGTGCCTAAGCTCCCCTTCCCCTAACTAATCCACGGAGCAAATATCCTTCCACCAAGCGAATCTTCGCTACCTCAACTTAAAATAGAACAGACTAATATTTTTTCTTTAACATCACTATATATGCAAATAATTAAATCAGACTACACTGCATCATTCTCAGACAAAAATCTCTATGTCCACAATGAAAGATGTGCCACAAAGAAAGACGTCTTCATATATTGGACACAAAAAGCTTCCAAGAGTCCACTCTTCTTAGATTGATACCTGTTGAGATTCCAAAAAACAAAAAAGGAATTGATCCTCCACCATAGGGAAGGAATGAAGAAGCTTCTTGAATAAAATCTTGATTTAAATTTAATACATAAATTTTGCTCTTATACAAATTCACACAAAGGCTTTGACACCAACTCAAACTCCCTTAATATTACTTTGATGCTCCACATATTTCTCCAAGATCCATCACATATCAATAATTCTTCCGCCACTTCCTTCTTATCTTGCAAAAAAGGATCATTTCCTTTTAAATTTCTTGGCATTTGGGTTGGAGAAAGAGCTAATAAGTCGAAGGTGTGGAAGGACGTGGTTAACAACATAAAAGCAAGATTGTCGATGTGGAAGGGGAGAAACATTTCTATAGGTGGAAGGGTGACCCTCATTGGGTCGGTGCTTAACGCAATTCCTATTTTCACTCTTTCTTTTTATAGAGCTCCGAGCAAGGTTATCAAAGAGATTAGAAGTCTATTTAGTAATTTTTTGTGGAATGGGAATGCAAATAAAAGAAGTATTCATTGGGTGAAGTGGGAAAATGTTTGCAAACCTAAGGAGAAAGGTGGTTTAGGTATTAGAGATGTTGGTGACATTAATAGAGCTCTCCTACTCAAATGGAAATGGAGGATATTGAAGGAGGATAATGCCATTTGGAGTAGATTTCTATCATTGAGATACCATAATCCGAAATTCAAAGTGCTAGCTTCTTGTGGGGATGTTTTAAATCGGGGTGATTCTAGTTGGTGGAGAGATATCATTCTTAATGATTTTAAAGAGGAGGATAGCGTTGAAGGTTTTACCGATTGGTTTAATTGTGAGTGTAAGAATGGTAACAACATTCTCTTTTGGCATAGTTGTTGGTTGGGCAATCAAACTCTTCGTGATCTTTTTCCTCATTTGTTCGATATCTCAACCAATAAACTTTGCAAGGTTAGCGATATTATCTTATGGAACAATGATGTCTTCTCTTGGAATATCAATGATCTCTTCGGCATTCGGGATGTCTATCTTGAACTTGCCTCCCCTTACTCCCGATCAAAACGGGACCATCTCGGATTTGGTTACTCAATTGAGGGACTTAAAAGAAGCTTTGGAGAGCTTCTTTCCGATCATTTCGGAAAGTGACATTTTTCATTGGAAACTTAATCCCTCCGGTGTTTTCTCGGTTGCAAGCGTAACTAGTTTGGTTTCTAGTGCCAAAGACAATGCTGGGTCAACCTATACTATCAAGTTGTTGGAAGCAATGTGGAAGTCTAAGGTACCGAAAAAGGTCCACATTTTTTCTTGGAGATTCTTTGTTGACCGCCTTCCTTTAAAAGATCTTTTGCTTCATAGGGGGGTCTCTAATTTCACCTCTCTTGATTGTGTCCTTTGTTCTAATCATCCGGAATCATCGCTTCACCTTTTCTTTCATTGTAATGTTTCGAAAGAGGTGTGGGAGAAGGTCTACAATTGGTTGGGTGAAGAAGTGGAGTTTAATTTGGAAGAGTTCAAAAGCTTCGGTTGCATTCAAGAGAAAGTGAAGAATCACAACACTAGAATTAAACTAAATTCTATTTGGTTAGCTATAATTTGGTGTATATGGTTGATGATAAATACAATCATCTTTGAGAATGCTTCTTTTAGCTTTGAAACGGTAATCTCCAACATTTTGTTCTTCTCTTGGAGATGGTTAGGTGGTAGTGATCCTATTTCTAGGACACATTTTTACGATTGGTATAAATTACCTCTAAACTGTTTTAACTCTCTTTAGAGTTTTTGTTGTAAGGGTTGGACCCCTAGTGCGATATCTTATAAAATTGCTTATTAAAAAAATAAAATAAACTGTCATCAGCAAACTGTAATAAGTCATAATGATTGGCTTCACTAAATTGAAATCATTGAAATTCACCCATGGCAACAACGTTAGGCATTAGACCCATCAAACCTTCTGCCACCATTAGCAAGTGAATAGATAATAATGGATCACTCTGCCTAAAACCTCTTGCCACCTGAAAATCACTAGTAGGACTACCTTAACACACTACGCCGAAACTCATTTTAGGTAGTATTCCATAGACAGCGCTTTTATACCAAAGCGATGCTATAAGTTCGAAAAAAAATTAAAACTATATACTAAATTGAGAAATGCTGCTATGATAAGATACATGCTTGTCCAAATGATTGCATTTTGTTTCGAAATAAATATGCATCGTTAAATGAGTGCCCAAAATACGGTGTCTCTCGATATAAGAAAAAATTGTCTCCGGCGAAAGTCTTATGGTATTTTCCTATAATTTCGAGATTTAGATGCATGTTTCATAGTGAAACCGATTCAAAAAACTTGACTTAACATGCAGAAGAAAGAATTATAGATGAAAAGTTTCGACATCGGGAAGATTCACCACAGTGGACAAAAATTAATGATTATCCTGATTTTGTAGAAGAAGCAAGAAATCTTCGCTTGGAATTAGCTACTGTTAGAATGAACCCATATGGTCTTCAAAGTATCTCGCATGCCACATGGCCTATAATCATTATGATTTATAACCTACCTCCGTGGCTATGTATGAACCGTAAGTACATGATGTTATCTATGTTAATTTCTAGGCATAAACAACTAGGGAATGACATAGACGTATACTTGGCACCTTTAATATAAGATTTAAATATCCTATGGGAGAACGGTGTGGAGGTTTACGATGGACATAGGAAAGAAAGTTACAATTTGAGGGCGATGTCGTGTGGCACAATTAATGGTTTTCCAGCATACACACACACACATATATTTTAAATATCTCTGATTTTTCATTGCACTTAAGAATACTTAGGCACGTGATTTTGAAATCTCGGCGAGCACAATAATAAAAAATCCCAAAAATAATTTATTTATTTTCCTCGTAATAATAAGTAGAAGATCGCACGTAAACATAAGTTAACTCGCTTTTGAAAAACTAACTAAATGAGTGTCATTGAGTACAACGAATGTGAGGAGTGCTAATACCTTATTCCCCTTGCATAACTGACTCCCGAACCCAAATTTGGTTGTGACGACCATTTTCTTTTCTTTCGTGGGTTTTATCTATATTTTCATTTTTCTGTTAGGATAAAAAAGTTCAGTGACGTCTCTGTTATATTTTGAGTGTGTGATGCGCTCAAGTATTTTTCGCGCCACAACAACTACCTTATTTCACTTTTTCTTTGTTTTTCTTTTTTCTCTTCTTTTCTTATTTTCATATATCTCTCTCAATCATTCTTCATACAGACTCACATCAAGTTCACACCCCAACTTGCATCAATTGAATGAGTTAAGTTCACCTCCCAACTCGTTCTGCTTCTATCAATTAATCTATAACTTTCCATTTCTCTTTCTATTGATGCTTCTATTGCCATAGTAGAAGTTTCCTAGTTCCTGTAATTAGGGTTTTTATTCATCTTTTTCTATTTGTGCTACTATAAACTAGGGCTTACTGTGATCATTCTATGAGCTCTATTGTTTATTTTGATTTAGAGGAGAATGGAAATATAGGTAGGTTAGAATTTTTGTATTAAGTATTGGTTTTTATCTTTTGGCTTATTAGGGGAGAAATTACCTGTAAGTGTAGTGTGATTACACAATATGAGATTACGATATCTCCTCCATTAAACAGAATCTGAGAATGAATGTAAAAATATGAGTAAGATTTTTGAAGATGTATGTTTATCACCACAAGGTTTTCAAAACACATAAAAAATAGTCATCACTAGTCATGAAAATGAGACAAGCATTTAAACTTATTAGGTTTTTTTTGCTTTCCGGTGTGTAATGATAAAACATAATTATAGGAAACTAATTATGAGACTGTTTACATGCATCGGCCATTGGGTTTCCGCAACCTCTGTCATCCAGATTATGTTTGTCGATTGAAGAAGTCATTGTATGGTCTCAAGCAAGCGCCTAGAGCATGGTACCAACGTTTTGCTGACTATGTCGCCACTATTGGCTTTCGCCATAGTACATCAGACCACTCCCTCTTCATATATCAACACGGTGTAGAGATGGCCTACATTTTGTTGTATGTAGACGATATCATCCTCATCACCTCCACTCAGGTCCTTCGCAAATCAATTATGTCACTCTTAGCATCTGAGTTTGCAATGAAGGATTTAGGCCCTCTGAGTTACTTTCTGGGTATTGCAGTATCTCGTCATCCTGATGGCATATTTCTCAGTCAAAGCACTTATGCTTCAGAGATCATTGAACGTGCCGGCATGGCGTCGTGTAAACCATCAGCCACTCATGTTGACACTAAGCAAAAACTCAGCAACTCCTCTGGCAATTCTTATGAGGACCCTTCCTTCTATCGGAGTCTTGCAGGGGCCCTACAGTATCTCACCTTCACTCGACCTGACATATCATATGCTGTTCAGCAAGTTTGTCTTCACATGCATGACCCTCGCACGGAACACATGCTTGCTCTTAAGCGCATTTTGCGCTATGTTCAAGGCACCTTACATTTTGGACTACATTTATCCTCATCTCCCATTACAAAGCTTATATCATACACTAACGCTGATTAGGGTGGATGTCCTGACACCAGACGTTCTACATCTGGTTACTTTGTTTTTCTAGGTGACAACCTTATTTCTTGGTCTTCCAAAAGGCAGCCAACTCTCTCCCGTTCTAGTGCTGAAGCCGAATATAGGGGTGTTGCAAATGTTGTCTCTGAATCGTGTTGGATTCGCAATCTTCTCCTAGAACTCCATTTCCCTATGCCTCAGGCCACTTTGGTGTATTGTGACAATGTTAGTGCCATATATCTATCTGGTAATCCTGTGCAGCATCAGCGCACTAAGCATATTGAAACGGACATTCATTTTGTTCGGGAAAAGGTAGCTCGTGGTCAAGCTCGCGTCCTTCATGTTCCCTCAAGACATCAGATCGCAGACATCTTCACCAAGGGACTTCCTCGCATTCTCTTTGATGATTTTCGGACCAGTCTAAGCGTCCGTGAACCTCCCGCTTTGACTGCGGGGGTGTGATAGAATAGAATATTTGTTATAATTAGTCATAATTAGTTTCCTATAATTATGTTGTATCATAATTAGATAGTTGACCAAACGTTACATATTGATGTATATATATATATATATATTCTATTCAGATCAATGAGAAAATGCAAGCATTCTATTATCTTACATGTAATCTCCGAGTTTACTGAAGGTCAGTTTTCGGTTATCGAAATTCTCTTTGAGAGTCATCATGAACTGCCGAAAAGCTCCTTGCTTCCCACTCTTAAAATCTTTTAAAGCTTTTAGGAGTACAAGCAATAATATACCTCTACTTAGAACTACATCCTAGGATTTCTACTTTTCTGAATTGACAGTGTCTCATTTTTGAATAATTAACCAAGGGATACTAATAGGAATGTAAGCTATCAATCACGATTCAGAGTAGCTCTCAAAATAACGAGATACTACAAACTGACATACCAAAGCTTGTGTTACTTATGATCTTATACATCATAAATCTACACAATTTTAAGAAGCCATTTTTGTATAATTAAAAATATGCGAAGTGATTGAAAAATTATATATCTTTTAGAAGGTTGAAAAACAAAGTTGGTTACAGTAGTTTTTCTAAAATTAAGTTGGATCAAAAGAGTTTGACTCTTCTTGAATTAAATCACACAATACATGAACCTTATCCTGAATCCTGAGGTATGAAATTCAATGTTTATGATTGTAATGCCAACCCTTTTTTTCAGTCAAGTTTACTATGTGTACAAGAAACAAGTGTTTTAACTTTGTACTAGATTTTTCTGACGCTTTTTTATCTCAACGAATACATGCTTTAAGAAAAGAGATGACCATTTTATAGTTGATTGTAAATACATTTTATATTTATTATACATCTTTTCACATTATGCATCTCATAATTTCTATCAATTATTGATATATGGTGTTTTGGTTTTTTTTTTGCAAGAAGCTTTTCCCCTGCAGTTGCTTCGCTATTCTTTGTTTGTGTTTGCTTGTGAATCGCAAGTCAGGATTTTCTACAAACGCGTGTTTGTCTTTGAGGTATGATTTCATCCTTAATTTTGAGTGTATCTTTACGATCACTAAAAAAAAAAGGTCTTTTCCCACGACCAAAAAATTGAGGCTAGATATAAAATAACCGTGGCGTTTTGATTTTGCCACGGTTTGACCACGAAAAATGTAACTGTGGGATATCCGGCCGTGGCTTAACGTTTAAGCCGCGGTTTTCATGTTTGTGCCACGGTTTATATACATTCGTGGCTTGAAGAGGCCACGGTTTAGTCAACTAGGTTACGACCGCGGTCTATCTTTTGCCTCAGTTATTAACAGTGGCTGAACCTAGCCACGGTTCATATATAATGTAGCACACGGTCTAGTTGCCTAGGAATGGCCACTAATTAAAACTGTGGCTAATTTTATACATTGTTTTACTACAATTAAGCTTGCCACGTTTTCTTTTTGTGCCACATAGTTGTGACAATTGTGTTCTACATGCAATGGCCTAAATAGCTTATTTTAGATCAATATAAAATGTCTTACAAAATGAATTATCATTTTTATAGTTATTGATTAAAACAAATTAAAATCGAACTATACAAGCAAACATTATGCCACAACGTCAAAATGTATTCATTAAAAAACATGTAAGTCTTCAAGTGTGCTACCGACTAATAAGTCACCAAAATATAGATAAGTCTATATCAAGTACTGCGCTACCGACTAATAAGTCGCCAATATATATATATATATATATATATATATATATATATATATATATATATATATATATAAGTCTACATCAAGTGCGCTACCGACTAATAAGTCGCCAAAATATAGAGTCATCCCAAATTAAAAACAAAGGTTCTAAGAGTCATCCCATAAAACACAACTAGTATTACTTAAACTCATGCATCACAATACTCATCTTCTTGATCATCTTCTTGTTCTTCTTCCATATCTTGATCGTCTTGTTCTTGTTCTTCTTCCATATCTTGATCATCACAAGCTTCTTCGTCTCCATTCTGCAAGGAACGTGATATATAAATTAATATAAGCAAATTAAATCATCATTCTAGAAAAGAAGAAAAATTAATGTGTTTTAGGCATTTTAATGCATTTAACAGATGCAAAAGGTCATTATAAATTCAACATGCTTGCTTTAAAACCAATGTTATCTATGGCGGATTGCGAAAAATTGCGGCGACAGCACCAATACAGTAACAACACCACTTTCGTATATGCTCACAAAAAACAACATAATATGCTCACAAAAAACAGCAACAACACCAAAACAGTAACAAAATGAGGAATTACAAAAAACAGAATTACAATGCTCACAAAAAACAACAACACCACCACTAATTTATATTGCTTAAAACAGAATGAGGAATAACAAAAAACAGAATTACAATGCTCACAAAAAATAGCAACAACACCAAAACAGTAACAATAGATAATTGTAGGCATGTGCTTCATTTGTAGTTTAAGTATACCTGTTCACAATGAGGAATATGAGTTGACACCGACGAATGTGGATCAGCAGGAGCAGCAGTAGTACTAGTGGAAATGCCCAAAGCAGATGCCATCATATTAGAGATCTCCTCGTCACTCATATGTGGGTTTGGTTGCTTCATCATGGTCTTAAAAGTACCTTCATACCATCCATCTCCCTCTTCATGCCAGCCACTTCATCACTATGGTGATTTTTAATAGTAGAAATTTCTTGATTTCTTTTAAACATGGTTTGTGTAGTTGTTCTTCTATAGCAACGAACTCGACCATATTTTTCTTTCCCAAACAATGACGTAAATGTCTCAGATTCGGTCGAGTTCTTAACAGCATCTTGAAGCTTATCCTAATTAAATAATATTCATATTATATTCAAATTTTGTAAATGCTATGTGTACTTGATAGGCTGAAAACAAGTTCAGTACTTACAACTTAGGAGGAGGTGAATCTGTTCAATAACCACAAGAGTACACAAATAACAAACTTCACAAGGTATGAACCAATTTGATTCTTTGGAGTTTCCTATATATTTTATCTTCATGCTCTACTTGTAATTAATTAATTAATATAGAAGGTAAATCATCACCATCAGAAATCATCTTCTTGTGGTTAATTAATCTTTGGAGTTTCCTATATATTTTCTCTTTCTTTTTCTATTCATGTATTGTATCACTTTCATTACATTAAAAATTACTCCAACAAATACACAACATATGAACATGTAATAGAAAACACTAAATAATTATAAAAAGGATTAGGAGAACCATCACAAAAGGATTGTTACAGGGCATATATTAACAAAAAAAAATTGTTTTTCTCTTAAAATATTTATGTGCTTAAGAATAACAGATTCAACTTCTTTACTTACTACTTGTGGAACTGAGACACTTGTTAGCACATTGTTTCTCTACCAAATGTTGACATAACTGAGTGATATTATAATCTGAATCTTATTGCAAACACCAAACCAACAAGCATTAAATTCGTTTAATATTTTAAAATTACCAACAAAACCTGTCTTGGGTCTATGCCCTATAGGGTGAGCTGGTTTCTCTGTTTCTACTTAATGTGGCTTAATGGTTTTTCATGTTTTCATAGGTTCTTTACTGTATATGAATGTGTTTATGTTTATATATATAAACAAGTTGATTTTCTGAAACTGCAACTAGTAAATGAAATATAAACAAATTCTCTTACTTTTCAAAATTGGCTCTATTATTCAATTATTAAATGAACTACTATTTTATTCATTCTTGGTTACTCATAAATCAGCTTTTAGTACTTACAATTGCAGTTTGTGTTTCCTCATCAACTTGTTTTTCTTTTCAACTTTGTCGAGTCTCAATGAACATCTCTGCTTGGCTAACTTCCTCTCCGTCCTCTTTCTTTGCATGCTACATTGGTTGATATTAAACACAGACAACTATTAATCACTCAACCAATACAGAATTATAAATTGACAAATGTATAAACACCCTACCAGTTTTGCACGAATCCTTGCAAAGTTTGTTTGTCCCATACGATGCATATACTTTTTCTTAGCTCTGTTCACACATTTACTTTGCTAATTTTCTACATTGAGGAACAACAAATGTTAGACAATAACATATCAAAGTTGTAAATAAGTCGTAAAATTATCTTACTTGGATTTTACTATTTTTCCAATAGGCAACCAATTACTTGAAATGAGCTACAGGTACGGTCTGGGGACGATGTTTCAATCTTTCACTCATAGTAGTGTATTTTAAAAAGCAATTATTTTTTATACATTTCTTGTAACGCCTCCAAGCATCAATATGTGAGAGAAAACTGCTCTACTTCCATTCTTAGAGATAATGAATTTATCCTACAACAAAGAAGGAAATTAGATATATATACAAGTAACAAATTAAAGGACACAATAGTAACAAAATGAGAAAAAAAACTCCTTTAGATCATACAGTAACAAATTCCCATATACAGTCTTGATTAGCTTCCTTCAAAGCTCTGAAGTTTGTATAAATTAAGGGACACATGTCTGAATTCCTCGCGAAGTGCCAAGAAAACCACTCAAATCTGACACGGTTTGATCATTGGGTCCAATAGGCTCTCCATCATCATCTAAGACAACCTCTTCACGATCCTCACTCTTTCTAGCATGGATTATCAAACATTGTGTTGGTCCACGTGTCTTTTTCTTACTTGTCCCTGTGTTAGATAAACTATTAAAATGGGAAATCAAATTTGAATGCAACAATAATTAAAAACAATGCATGACACAAACAAATTTTAATACCTTCAGTTTTTTCACTTTCAATTTCCTCATTATTTTCTTCTTCACCTATTAAATTTTGTTCCTCCTCAAGATCTTGACATTCATCTACTTCTTCAAGATTTACCCCATGTTCGTTGAGAAATTCTGCAACTGAAGTCGATCTACACATTGGGATTCTTTTTGTCTTCTTTGAGGCACTTTCTTGCTCTGTCCTTGAATTTCCATCATCTTCCATCACTGCCCTTTTCGTATGATTCTGCTTTGACCTTGAATCAGCAGTGTCAACCACTTGTTTCTCCTTAAGTTGATGCTTTGCACTTGAAGGTGGATGCCTTGCACTTGAAGATGACTGCCTTGCACTTGAAGGTGGCTGCCTTGCACTTGAATGTGGGTGCTTTACACTTGAAGGTTTTGACATAGAATCAGAAACTTCAGCCCTGGCTTTTTTGGAATATTGCTGCCTGATACCTGCAACAGCAACTTAGCCCCTGCTTTTTTGGAAGGTGTCCTCTTTTTGGTTGGATACACCACATCTTTCGAACTATCAATTGTTGGAGCAGTAGTATCAAAGTTATATAGGTTGAATAGTTCCCAAGATGCAGGCACAAATGGAGTCCGAATGCCTACTTCTCTCATGCGTTGGTTGTTACTAGTTCCTTCACAATTACGATTTACCATCTCACACTTTATGTCAAACTTCTTAGCTAATTCAGCACTGGATTTAAATAGAGGCAATCGGAAATTGGCTGTAACTTGTTCACCCTTTTGTGTTGCATTCGTCTTCTTTTGTAACTTCTTCATTTTTTGTTATAACATTGAAAAAAAACAGAACATATAATATGCAGCAAATTGAAATAGTAAAAAACATTCTCGTCTTCTTTTGTAACTTCTTCATTAGTAATATGCAGCAAATTTAAATAGTAAAAAATAGAACATTAGAAAGAAACAGAACAGATAGTATGCAGAAAATTTAAACAGCTAAATACGGAAGTAATTAACCATTTATACATCAGTCCATGAAATCAAAAAGAGTGTCATCATAATCAGAATCATCTCAATCACTTTCAGCTTCTCTCATTTCATGAGAAGGTGTATCCATTACTGATGCAGGCATGTCTTCCCTAACCCAATTTAGTTCACCATCACCATCATTATTTTCTCCATGAAAAGGTCCATCAGCTTGTAAATTTGAAGGGTCACCAATGTTAAAGAAATCTCGTGGAACTTTTTGCAGAGCATAATGCCTGTTTGGATCAAAAGGGTCTTGGATATAGTAACATTGATGAACTTGAGAAGGTAGTACAAACGGATCATTCTTATAAATTTTCTTATTGCAACATACATAAGTAAGACGGTATTTGTCTTTTTCAACCTCAAATCAATCGCATTTAAACAACACAAAGTTGAAGTTTCCATAATAGTATAACTCAAATATATCTATAATTTCTCCATAATAAGTGATATGTTATGTCCTAGAATTTCCATCCTTGGAGCTAGCAAAACTTGAAGTTAGTAAAACTAAAGTTAGACCAGAATTTTGAGTTTTGCGATTTTGGTCTCGTTTCTTAGTATGGAACCGATATCCATTAATGATGTAGCTTGGATACCTCTTTGCAACAAAATTAGGACCTTTAGAAAGTTTTTCAAGTTGTAATGGCACATCATCTTTCTAGGCACGAGTTTTAAACCATTCACCAAAATCTTTACTTTGACTTTTGGCTTTGGTCCACTTCCGTTTGTTAGTGTTTGAATTAATACTCTGATCATGCTCACTACAAAAGTCAACAATTTATATGTTAACATAACTTTAACAATAGGATTAAAAGACAAATACATAGGAGAAATGGTTCATTGCAATTTATATGTAGTACCTGATGTAAATTTGAACTTCATTGCAATTGAATAAGATATATCAATGGGCATCATCCTTCGATTTCGCATCAAGATGAAATGGTTCACCTGCCCCCTAAAGGACGACCCGCGGTTGTAAAGTAATCATCTAAATCTGCTTCAAGTGAATCACTAACATCATAATTCAGACTCTTTCTATTCAACCTTGTATCTATATTGCTATGCAAATACCTTGAGCAAAATGTTATAGCTTCTTCAGCCAGGTACCCCTCGGCAATAGAACCTTCAGGATAAGCTCTATTGTAGACATAGTTCTTGAGTTTACATAAGTATCTTTCAGTGGGAAACATCCATCGAAATTGAACAGGACCACCCAATCTAAATTCATTTACCAAGTGAATAGGCAAGTGAACCATTATGTCAAAGAAACTTGGAGGAAATATCATCTCCATTTGATAAAGTATCTCTTAAGTCTCCTCTTCTAAGTAATCTAAATCTTCCACTTGTATAACTTTCTTACATAGAGAGCGGAAAAAAGAACCAAGACGAATTAGTGAGGTTGCCACCTCCTTGGGCATTGTGCTTCTTACTGCAATTTGCAACAAATAGTGTAACATGAAATGTGCATCATGACTCTTGTAACCGGATATTTTTTTGTCGGCAACTTGTACGCATTTTGAAATATTTGATGCAGTCCCATCCAGTAACATGGCAGCCTTTATAACTTCACAAAAAACTGACTTCTCGTAAGGAGTCATTGAGAAACATGCTTTTGCAACCTCTACACGTCCTTCACCAATATCCCTTGGATGAAGTATTTCTCTAATTCCCAAATCTTTCAAATCATAGCGGCCTTTAATATGATATTTTGTCTTCCCCATGATGTCCAAAAGAGTTCCAAGAATACTATCACATATGTTTTTTTTCAATGTGCATTACATCTAGATTATGGCGCAATGTATTTTGAGCCCAGTAAGGCAACTAAAAAAAATTGACCTGTTCTTCCACGGGCCATCAACTTTCTTCTTTTTCGTCTTCTCGAATTCATTATTGAAATCTTTTAAGGTTTCAAGGATTTATGCCCCGTTTAACATGCATGGTGCAGTCCTACGTTCTTCTTCTCCATTAAATGATTTCAAATCTTCTCTCCAAGAATGATTTCGTGGTAAAAAGACGTGGTGGTCCATATAACACATCTTATGACTGTGTTTGAGGTAGAACGAATTGGTGTTAGATTTACAACATGCACACGTTAATTTTCCTTTGGTGCTCCAACCCGACAACATCGCATAAGCAGGGTAGTCACTTATTGTCCATAAAAGAGATGCACGCATTCATAATTTTTAATTCATTGAAGAATCATATGTCTCTATGCCGGATTCCCATAATTCCTTAAGCTCCTCTATTAGTGGCTGGAGGTAAACATCAATATCGTTTCTTGGAGATTTTGGTCCAGGAATCAACAATGACAACATTGTATATTCAGGTTTCATGGATAGCCAAGGTGGTGTGTTGTATACCATCATCAAGACAGGACATGTACTATAAGATAAGCTCATTGTCATGAATGGATTAAACAAATCACTAGTTAAGCCAAGTCTAACATTGTGGGATTCACTTGCAAAAAGTACATGAAGCTCGTCAAAGTCCTTCCACGCTTTACCATCAACTGGATGCCTCATTTTCCCACCCTTTGAGCGTTGTTCTTCATGCCATCTCATTGACTCAGCTGTCTTCGAACACATGAACAACCTTTGTAGTCTAGGAATCAACGGAAAATGCCTCAAAATTTTTGCAGGAACTCTATAATCATTTTTCGATTGCTCAGACTCACATCCTTCAGTTGGAGCATTTTCTTTCCACCGTGAAGCTTCACAAATAGTGCAAGAATTGTCCTTTTCATGCTCTTTCCAAAACAGCATGCAATCGTTTGGGCATGCATGGATCTTTTTATAATCGAGGCCTAAACCACTTATCATGGCTTTTGTCTTGTAGAATGATACGTGAATGTTTAAATCAGGCATTTCTTCTTTCAACAATTCTAAGAGGGCGGTGAATGAGGTATTGCTCCAGCCATTAAGACATTTCAACAAGTAGAGTCGAATCATGAATGATAGAGTAGAGAAGTCTTTGCATCCAGGGTATAGTTCTTGTTCCGCCTCCAAATTGTAAAAATTCCTAGCATCGTTATTGGGACCTTCATAAACTCCGTGTACTTCTGCCCTATCGATATATATATGTCATGCAATAAGCCAGGAATGTCGTCATGTGATTCCTCTTGATTTTCCATCGCAGCACCAATTTCCATAAACCTTTGTACTTTCTCCCCATGGTGCAACTATACGTCATAACCTTTTAGAAAACCCTTGGCTATTAAGTGATCCCTAATAATATCTCTTGTTTTCCCATACAAACTTTTACACATGGCACAAGGGCATAAAAGCTCATCTCCTTGAGGTCTACCGTAAGCGTAGGCAAAGTCTAAAAATCGAGTAATACCATTGATGTACTCTTGACTAAACCATGGAAATTTAGTCCACTCTTTGTCCATCACTTTATAATCTAAATATTTGAAACACACAACACAAAATAGATTCAAAATAGAACCAAAACAGAACCAAAACATGGGAATATACAAAACAGAACCAAAACATGGGAATATACGAAATAGATTCAAAACAGAACCAAAACGTGGGAATATATAAAACAGAACCAAAACATGGGAATATACAAAACAGTATTTTAATACAACCAGAACTGTTTGTGTCTATAGTTCTAATACTCTTAACTAAACGCTGGCTCTAGAGGAACAAAACCCTAGTGAGTTAAGTGCACATATAGAGTTAAGTGTTAAACTCAGGTTTATTTTTTGTGCATTGCAAAGCATTGTCATTATAGGCATATTTGATAGAAAATAACCATCAACATCAAGTTGAAAACTTTGCATTCTATTCAAGTTTATAGGAGTCTACTGCAGTTTACAGAAAAACTATTTTATGAGTTAACTCTATTTTCATGCCTAGACTCTTGCGACTTTATGAGTTAACTTCAAGAATTTGCCACCATGGGTATGAGATAGTCGGATGGCTTGTCTCTGCTCACTTTTTTGCATAATATATACCCTTGGATACTCCATGTAAGGATATATAAGGTAATGAGGAGATGGATAAGATATGAGATAAGAGAGTTTGTTAGGATATGGGATAAGAGGAGTTAGTAGTAACAGTACATGATAAGGAGTTAATTAGGGAAGTTAGTTAGAGACATCATGTATAAATAGAAGTATACAACGAATAGAAATCATCTTTGGACATTGAAATTGTTAAGAAAGTATTAGGGAGAAACCCATAGAGGAGAGATTCTTTCCTATTCCATCACATTTTTCAAATAAATTGTTCTTTCAATTCCATTCAAATCTTGGGTTGGTAACACTATACTCACTACCTCATGGGAAATTTTCAGGTATAGCCTCCTGTTAGCTATCATATATGTTTTATGACACCACTCTCTAACTTGTGCGGGACTTGGAAAGACTAAGCAACATGATAGTTATCCTTGGCTTTTATATATGTTGTATACTCGGATATTCCACTTGCTAACTTATGCTGAATGCTTGCACCATCAACCTCGGTTGGATTAGTGAATTGTAGACTAGTGTCTTTACTAAGTAATTGATCAATATGGTTATTTAACCATTGGATTACATATTGAGATGGAAAGAGATTTAGAATTCAAATTTCGATCAGTGAGAAAATCTACCCTAACATTTACAAGTGCAGCAAATATGGAAATAAAATTCAATGATCAATCTGGTATTAAAAACATCGGATTTTACATATGGAGATGGCAGTGTTATCAAATTGCGGCGCCATGGCCGCTATGGTGGATGAACATGGCAGTTTTTTGGCTCGCCGCAATGGTAAATATCATCCACTATTGCGGTTTTTTACGCCATAATCTTACTGGATGTCATTGTTACTTTTCCACAAGGGTGTGCGGGTGATTGAAATTAAGTCAACATATCAAGCTCAAACATTGAGCAATAGTGTCGAAATTTCCCCCTAGGCTAATGTAACTGTGCAAGTGAAAGCAAACAAAGACAATATCTTCAAAGTATGGCAAAGCATGGAAACATGAGTTCTATGGGTGCCAAACTAAGACAGAGAAGTCGACTCTAAAAGCAAAAATATGCTAATATGTACGGGAAAGGGGAAGGGACATCTCAATTTTACAAGTATACAGTGGAGTCTGAGTTATAGATGCTAAGGGAGAGGAGAATCCTAGAAACATAAACTGTAGTTGGATGTTACCTTGATTCGTTCATACTCTCTATCAGCGCAAATTTTAGCAAACATAAATACCAGAATTTCACATCAGTTCACATCAGCAAACATGCATCAAATCATACTGTCCAAACAGAAAATCAATTTAAGGTCAATTTCACATTAGTTAACTTGAAACCTACTAACATACTTAATGATCCAGATCAGTTTCAACCTTAGTTACTAACATACTCTACTTAAAAACATCAGTTCACTCTAAAAAACTCAGTTTTAAATCAACATAACAAAATCTAAAAATAAGGGTAATGATGAAACCCTACCGTAACTCCAACGATAATGGGAAGCTTCCGCTCCACACCTCAACAAAGAAATCAAAACTGCAAAACAAAATATAGATTAGTTCAAAATCAGAGGAGACGAGAGAAGCAGAGACGAAACAGAGCAGAAAAAAACGGAACATGATATAGATGGGGAACGGAACGAAACAACAAAGAAACAGAACGAAACATCAAAGAAACTGAACAAAGCAAAATCAGAGGAGAACTTATGCGCAAGAGATGAAGTCGAACGGAGAAGAGAGGAGGAAACACACGAACTGGAGAGGGAGGAGGAAACGAAACGAACGGAGAAGAGAGATGAACTAGCTAGGGTAATTGTTTTTTAATTCTTAATGATGAACATAAACAAATTAGGTTAACAATTAGAAATGAAGCAGAAATGAAACTTTAACATGGTAATTGTTTTTTCAATTTTATTTTCCTTTTTTTTAATAAAAAAAAATTAGAAAAGAAAATAATAAAAAAGAGGGAAACTGAAAAAAACAAGAGGGAAAGTTTGGCGGGTTATAAAATTGTGGGCTTGGGCCACAGTTTGAAGTGAAAAATATAATGTCGTGGTTACTCTTTGTGGCTAAAACAAGCTGCAGTATATTAACTGTGATATAAATATAAATGTCATTTTGTAAACGTGGCAATTTAAGAAAAGACCACCGTTTTACAATCTGGGGTCAATATTTCAAAACATATTTCTATGGTTTGAAAACCCCGGCCAAAGCTTATATGTAGCCACAGTTTTTGAGGTGTGCAAGAATTTAGCGTGGCCGTAAGCTATATTTCTTGTAGTGGATATGATTTCATCTACTTAATAGGGTTGTTGATATTCATCAAAATAAAATGTTTTGGATTAATTATGCTTACTTTTGGTATTTTAGATTTTTAAGTTGGAAAATATTAGAATTTATTGAATTCAAATTTTATTAATGTTGCCTTTTGTCAACGGTTGTCTTTTTCTAGATGTTTTTGTTGGTTATTTTGTAACCTTTTTTTGTCTAGGTTTTATTCCTTTGGATTTTTCTAACAAAAGTTTTAATCAGATAGATGTTGAGTTCCTTTAATTTCTATGTATATGCTAAAAAAAATAAAGGTTCATGTCCATGTGTATAAATTTCCATCACCTAGCTTGATTTATCCACTTGAATATCAACGGAACTTAAAATGAAATAGAGTTGCTGAAAAGTTAGCTTAAGCAGCACTATTATTTACTGAAATAAAGCTAGTTTACAGACAAGTAACTTTATTCAGAAAGGAAAGATAGATAGTCTTGACACAAGTGCTATTTGTGCATGCATATTGCAATAATATTCTAAATACAGCACACATGAATAACAACAAACTAATCATTCTCTTGTAAATTGAGCACACAATATTGATAAAATTATTTTTCATCAAGAATAAAGTTAAAATGAAGTATCTACAATAATTTGGAGATTGAATAACTACTGCCTCTAAATCTTTAGCATATTCAATAACATAAATCAACTCTTCACAAATTACTGGTAATTTCAAAACCAAGGAGCGCGGAGAAAAGTAGTGATTGAATTCTCGTGAGTATGATACAGATTTCAACAAACAACCTGGCCCTCAATCTTTTCCAAAAACATTGTTATAACTTCTGTAACTTATGCCAGCCCATCTTTACTGTAAGCTCTAAATATCATCATGCTTATGTTTATCTAGAAAGTTCGCAGCATAGTGTCATACCCCAAAATTTGCCCGATCAGATCTATATCTTTTAATTCATTAAGGGTCAAAATTAAGAGTCATGGGGTTTGACATTCCTATTGTCAAACCCGCCCTCTTATAAAATATCCTGAGAAATAAATGGGGTGCGATTAACAGGTGTTTCAAGGGTTTCATCATTTGTTAATATTATTTTTCTTTTACTAACATTTGCATTTGTTTTTTTATTTTGAATTATTATTAGTAATTTTTATTACTTCTAACTATTAGTATTTAATATTGGTAATTTTATTATTAATATTAATATTAATATTAGGTGATATTATTATTAATATTATTTAACATTATTCTTATAGAATTTGTATACATTATTATTAACTAGTTTTATTAATTATATATTAGGATTATTAGCATTAATGTAAATATTATTATCAAAATTATTTTTAATTGTTAGGTTAGTTGGGCAATAGGCCCATTAGGTATAGAAAACCCTAATTGGGACTAATATAAATATAACACTTTTTTTTACTGTAGGGGAGGCCACTTCTATAGACAAACTTTTTACCGGGGACCAACTCTTTCACACACATTCAAACACGGCTGAAAAAGTGAAAAGAAGAAGATTCAGAATCGGAAGCCACCGCACCAGAGTCACCACTCCGCCGGAAACCGTACGGACTCGTCATCACGTAGCACGTCCACCTCAAGCCATCGACCATACTCAGTCATAAGTATCATGCTCAGATTCGTCCGCTCGGTATCACTTTAACTTCTTTTTAAATTTTTCATGTTTTATTACCTCTTGCATTTGTTGCTTTCATGAATATCATGTGGTCATATTATGATTATTCATGAAAAAGGTAGTGGTTTTATGTTACAGTATAGAAATAGAGAGTTTGGTGAAACAATAGCAAGGTGAGAATGTAACTTATAATCTTTATTTCTTTGGGTATTTTTATTTTATTTTAATATTATATTGCCATGTCTTAGTTTTTGTTTGGCTATGGTCTTCATGATTTTGAATTATTCTCAGAAAAGAAAATGTGTTGTTGCAGAGTGTGAAGCGCCGCCCTATTTACAATCGGTACCGTTTTTTTATTGATGCATTTATTTATTAATATTAGTTAGAAACTAGGTTTGCTTGTTTGGGCTTTGGGCCATTGTGATTGTTTCTACTCTTAGATTTATATTCCATATTTCAATTATATCTATAGCTTGTTTTTTATTTTAATCTAATTTTTAGGATTAGTTAGTTTTTGTGTTTCGTCAAAAACAAAGAATATAAAAAATTTACTTTCATTTAGTTATTAGGTTATCTATATTTATTTAATATAAAAAAACTATGTACTTTATTTAAAAATTACAAAAAATATTTAATCTAAAAAATACATATATCATTTAATTTGAATATAAAAAAAATAATGTCTTTCTATTATTATAAAATCGCAATAAAACCTATAAAAGTTATAAGTATTAGGGTTTGCCCAATTCCACTGTCATTTAGCAAAGAACATTAATTCTTGAATAATTCTCTCTTTGACCCGACTAAAGCTATTAGTCGCATTAGACGAGAGATAAAAATAATAAAAATAATCAATTCTAACTTCCCCTTTAACGGATAAACGGCGGATGAATATCTATTTCATCCCGCCTTCGAATTAGTCGACTCTCTATGTCGTACTGATCAAATATCTGAATAAAGCAATAAAATAATTTAATTAATTCTTTATTTAATTCTCTCCTCGACCCGATTAAATCTATTAGTCGCATTAGACGAGGGATAAAAAATATATAAAATTCAAAACACATTTAATTTGCTGCCCGCGACGATCAATCTATCGATCTGAGTAACCAGCAATGCCCCTTAATCCGTTAGCTATACTGACCAAATCTATTGGTCACCGCATCTAACGGTGCCATATCAAATCAGGGTTGTACGCCCAAATCTCAAAATACACTAAACCACGACACTACAGAAATTCACTTCTTCAAATACTGCGATGTTCAAACTACGATAAGGTAATTCAAAATACCTTCGAACTTCGCATTTCAAAACTACGATAGGCCATTCAAAAAGCCTTCAAACAATTTCATAATCAATTCTAAGGCGTACAACCCTGTGCCCGAACTACGTTGACTCTGATCCTCCATAAGGAGGTACGTAGGCACTTGGTAACAAGGCGAGTCTCCCCCCTTAAAATCTCAATTCAGTTTTAAATCTTAATTTTTACCCTTTTCATTTCATTAGCTATAAACCTTATCTTTTGCCATAAACCTTCATCTTTAAATGTCAGCCTTTAGGAAAGGGTTGAGGGTGCCTAACACCTTCCCTCAACCTGATTATAATAACTTACCCAGATTTCTTAACTGCGTAGGGTTTCCTATTCGCCCTTCAGAATAGGTGGCGACTCTAAAGCTAAATTTTTAGGCAGGTTGCTACAGCTGGCGACTCTGCTGGGGACACACTATAGGTGAATTATTATGCTCCTAGGTTTTGGCAGGGTTTAGGTTTTTGGCAAACTTTTTTAGGTTTTTGGCGAACTTTTTTAGGGTTTGGCAAATTTGCCAAAATTAGGGTTTCGTAGTAGGATTTAGGTTTTTTTCATTTTTATTTAAATATTTATTTATTTATTTAAAATTTCTATTTACGGTCATTATTTATAACAACTTAAATGAATATTTGTTCACTTTAATATCTGTTGTTGTGCTGCATTTTTGGAGTTATAAAAACCAGGATTTGGGGATCAGGTATTTTTTTTAAATATTTAATTTTATTTATTTATTTACGATTTTTATTTACAGTAATGTTTATAGTAATTCAAATAAATGTTTATTTAATTGCTGCTTTACTGTATATTCGGGATATATAAATTGCGTTAAACCTAAGCGTGGGAATTATAATAATGACCAGAGGGGAATTACATCGCCTACGAGTCTTATTATAATTCCACTCAGAGTGGGTTGAATATCCGGAAATGTCTGATACGAGGCTCGACCTTGTTGAGGGCTGGACTTGGTATTTGGCTGATCTCTCTGGGAACCTACCCCTAAAACTCGAACCTCATGGATAAATGAGTTGTTCTAAAATCCAAAGAGACAAAAAGTCTCGGCGGCTACGAACGACCCCATGAGACCTTCTAGAACATACCAATGGGAAGGGTAGGCACCCTAAGCCGCTACGTCGAACCTATGAACCTAGAGCTTATGTGCTTACATGCTTATTATACATATGCAATTTATATACTACGAACACCTTGCATTTTAATTTTTGCAGGTATCCCTACGTGTTCCCTAGCCTGTAGGGATACTAATTCCAAGTCCACGTCCTTCCCACGAAGGACATCTACCTTTATGCACGTTGATTGGCCTCTCGATGGCCATGAGACCTAGTGACTGTCATGAACGGTCACTATACGCCTGTATCTACGTACTCCCTAACCTGTGGGGAGTTTTCCTTTTATATCCTTGCATTTTACAGCTACGTGTCCTTCCCACGAAGGACATCTTCGTTTACGCACGTCGATTGGCCTCTCGATGGCCATGCGATCCAATGACTGCTTTGAACAGTCACCATGTGCTTACATCTGCGAGTTCCCTAGCCTGTAGGGATTATATTTCTAAAAAAGCATCCTTCATATGAAGGACATCTTTGTTAGCATACGTCAATTGGCCTCTCGATGGCCATACGATTCGGTGACTGTCTCAAACGGTCACTCTGTGCTTACTCCTACGTACTCCCTAGCCTATAGGGATTTTCTTTTACATCCATGTGTTTTACAACGACGCGTCCTTCCCTGAAGGACAACTTCATTAACATGCGTTCGATTAGCCTCTCGATGGCTATAAGATCTAGTGACTGTCCTGAACGGTTACTCCATGTTTGTTTCCGCGCACCCTCTAACTTGTAGGGTTTAGATTTCCATCTATACATCTCTCATCCCTAGCCTGTAGGGATTTCATTTCATCCAATAATCGTCCTTAGATAGGTTGTGTTCCGCATAGAGAAACCTTCCCACCAAGGACAACTTCATTGGTACACGTCGATTGGCCTCTCGATGGCCATGAGATTTGGTGACTGTCATGAACGGTCACCAGCCGCTACCTTCCGCATACTCCCTAATTTAAGGGATTTCCATTGGCGTGTCATAACATCCATCTCGCAAGAATTTCAATAGGGTCTAATGTCGCCTCTAAGGCTATCCCTAGGATTACATGTCACCCGTCTGCATTGCATACACGGAGTTACAATACAAGGAGTCCCGCATACCCATGCATTCGCATTTTCATGCAATCATACATTCGCATCTACATTTACATTTCTATCTTCACCTGCATCCGCACCTACTGCGCTAGCCGGTTTCCCGAGACTCAAAAAAAAAATCAAAAGGATCGTAGACTATGGAGAAAGAAGGATAAATTATCGAGAACAAACTTGGTCTCACAAGGAGGATAAATCATTGGGAAGGAGCTAAAAAAAAGGGGATGTCTTTCACCACGCCAGCCGCATGTCCATGCCTTTCCGTAACGGGTTGTCATCGAGCAAGGATTAGTTCAACAAAGAAGTTCCCTCATAGATACACTCAAGATGTATCTAGTCATAAAGGGGTTCATCTTAGAACATACCAAATTTACAAGGACGCTCTACGATAACCTAGGGGCAAGGGTCAGTCCAACTGGGGCAATACCCTGAACAAAGATGCATGACTATGATGGAGGGAATGCGACATATGTCAACCCCACACCAAGGGGAAAAAGGGTCATAGGTGATACTATCCTTAAGAATAGCAAAAGAGGTTCAGTCAAAGGGAACTCATGAAGTTCCGATACGACGAAAACCCACCGCTAACGATTTATTCCCAACAGGTTTGACGTGCCCAAGGAAAATTCGAGGTTACCCTTCACTTCTACAAGTTCATCAACTAAGGAGTAAAACAAGGTCAATGGATCTACAAAGGAGATTGTCCCTAGGATCAATAGGTGTTTATCATGCTCGGAATTTCGATCCTTACGATCGCTAAGTGTCACTCAAGATAAAAGTTGTACCTTCGAATTAACAATTCTAATGGGATGACCATGCAGGTTTTGGAGTCGATTCATTCGCACACTACTACGACTTTCTAGTCGCACACTTCTATTTTTAGAATTATTAACAAACTTGAGGGAGAATGACGAATACAAGTGACTAAGTCCAGCTAAACATATGCTTTCGAGGTAAGACCGAACCGAGGATGTACAGGCATTGTTTCAATTCCCAAACAGTGGAGAGATAAGGATGTTAATCCCTCGTCACCCCTTCGAGCCAGGAGTTGGAGTTTGCTTTTACTTTTTTTCAAAAAAACCTTGATTTTAACCAGGGGTATGGGTAGATTTCGATTAATTCAATGGTGTGTTTTGGTTGTCAAGAGAATCACTCAATCCAAGCAAAGGATCAAGCAAAGCAAAGGTTCAAGCATATTTTCTTCCTCGCATTCATCAAAGATTGAGGAAGTAATGGAGATAACATTCACAACAATATTCTTCCTCATTACATCATTCAAGATCGAGGAAGTATCAAAGGCGAAGCTTACAAATCAAAATCAACATAGCAGTCACAATATTCAATATCCAAGGATCAATCTCAAAAGGAGTATTCAAAGGAAAAAGGAGAAAAGCGCCCGCTAAGTCAAAAATTCCATGAATAAAAAAAAACGACTTAGGCAAAATTTAGGGCATCCCGATGGATCAAATTCAAAAGAATTGGTTCATGCAAAAATAAGGGATAAAAACAAAGGCTAAATACAATGGATAATCTGGTGACTGCTAAATCATCAAAGCTTCGCATCCATGCTTGGATCTTCACAATATTTTCATCAATGCTTGGATCTCTATTAAGGCTTTTGCTCAACATCGAAACTGAAACGATTCTCTTGCAAACAAAGCACATCCATTGGATTAGTAGAATTTTTAGGATCTGGAGAACATCAAGAAGAAAGGGGTGGGATAAATAAAATTTTGAGCCTTATATCCATTGTTTCTTAAAACATGAACCAGGCCAAGTTACAACATTTAAAAGTCCTAATTGAGGCAAGGTTAACCATGAAAGCATGTTAAGCAGGATTTGTTATACTGACTCCTATGTTTGTTAAAACTATCTCTAACCAATGTGCTTCTTCAAGCATTCTTTCCAAAACCATCCAGTCCTAATTCATAATGGACTTCGATTTCAAAACTGGCATACGCATTCCATTGGAGCTACTTTTCAAAAAGTACAACACCATCTACGAGTATATACTTAGCATCGAGGAAATCTCGAAATGGGCTAATCAAAGGTGATCATTTCTAATAAAGACCCTGGAGTCGGAGGAACCACATCCAGAGGGTTCTCCTAAACAGGGGCAAAAATGTCAAGGATCGCAGGGGCATTCAATCAAACATCCTATTAACTAAGGGCAGTCTTCCTAAGGTTCAATCGACTTGGGGCACATCTCAAAGCAATCTCAAACAGGGGCATGTCAGACATGGGAAGAATTCAAATTCAGAGGATAGAACACTATGGATAACCCTCCATATCCTGGAAATCAAGGGCATACCCTTCAATCTAAACGCCAAAGCATATGACAAGGTTATTTCCTGGGGCACTTCCCTCATAAGCATCTTTTTCCACGAAAATACGGGGGCAATGGATATCAAACCCATAAGGCGCACAACAAAAAGAAAAGGCGTCTTCATGCTTTACAACCTCGAATCAATGTCTCTCCTAACTACGATCTACAAAGTTCAAGAAATAGGTATTGGGAAATCGCGCTAGCATCACACCCCATCCTAGCAAACAGACCTGCAACTCCAGCGAACTATATACGCTTTGACCTACCATTGGAGCATCACACAAATACATACAAATCATGCTTTACATACGTTGGTTGATGCATTACACCGTAACTGTCTATGTGGTCTTCTTTAAAGACAAATCTCACGGTCCTTTCTAGGAGCCTCCTCAAACGGTCTTATTCAAGATGAATTATCACCATTCTCAAGAACCTCTTCAGGTAGTCTTCTTTAAGACATCTTTCAACCTTTTCAGGTAGTCATCTTTAAAGACATTCTTCATCCCTTGCTAAGAACTTTTTCAAGTAATCTTCTTTAAGACAAATTTCTATCTACGCTAAGGGCCTTTACAGGTGGTCTTCTCTAAGACAAATTGCTACCATGTCGAAAAATCATTTCAGATAGTCTTCTTTAAGACAAACATTCACTTCCATTCCAAAAAGACCTTTTCAGGTAATCTTACAGAAGACATTACTTCGTTCCACTCATTACGTCAACCAAACATACACATAAGCATAAGCATACATAAACATTACAAAGCCAGCATAAGCATAGTCAGGGTATAAGTGCAAGCATGGAGTAAACAAGCTCAATGGGTTTAAGGAGATAAAATCTCGGGATTGCATCATCATTAGCATACATACATACGCATTAGCATACGCATATCATCTAGTGCATTTACACATCACAAAAAGCCCAATTTCTATTGGCAGTCCGAACCATCATTAAACCCAGTTCCCGTCTGGTAATCAGTTCCCGTCTCACTATTACATCAAAATTCAAATCATACTACAAAAGCCTAGTTTCCAACCCTCGTGTTGTGATTGGTGTATTTTCTCCGACCCTCGAGTCGTGAGTCTCCGAACAGGTGAATCTTTTCCATGCAGGTAAGTTTGCTAGAACTATAGCAGGCGATCACTCTTATGCAGGTACGCTTGTCAGAACTATGGCAGGTAATTCCTTTGGTGCAAGTGAATTGTCCGAACTAGGACAGATGATCCTATTGGTGCAGGTGAACTTGCTAGAACTATAGCAAGCAATCCTATTTGGGTCCACAAACTGCGAGTAGCTTACCAGCACTACGGTAAGTGAGAGATATAAACTACGAGTAGCTTGCCAGAACTATGGTAAGTGAGAGATACAAACTGCGAGTAGCTTACCAGCACTCTGGTAAGTGAGAGATATAAACTGCGAGTAGCTTACCAGCACTATGGTAAGTGAGAGACACAAACCGCGAGTAGCTTACCAGCACTATGGTAAGTGAGAGATACAAACTGCGAGTAGCTTGCCAGAACTATGGTAAGTGAGAGATACAAACCGCGAGTAGCTTGCCAGAACTATGGTAAGTGAGAGATACAAACTGCGAGTAGCTTACCAGCACTATGGTAAGTGAGAGATATAAACTGCGAGTAGCTTACCAGCACTATGGTAAGTGAGAGACACAAACCGCGAGTAGCTTACCAGCACTATGGTAAGTGAGAGATACAAACTGCGAGTAGCTTGCCAGAACTATGGTAAGTGAGAGATACAAACCGCGAGTAGCTTACCAGCACTATGGTAAGTGAGAGATATAAACTGCGAGTAGCTTGCCAGAACTATGGTAAGTGAGAGATACAAACCGCGAGTAGCTTACCAGCACTATGGTAAGTGAGAGATATAAACTGCGAGTAGCTTGCCAGAACTATGGTAAGTGAGAGATACAAACTGCGCGTAGCTTGCCAGAACTATGGTAAGTGAGAGATACAAACTGCGAGTAGCTTGCCAGAACTATGGTAAGTGAGAGATATAAACTGCGAGTAGCTTGCCAGAACTATGGTAAGTGAGAGATATAAACTGCGAGTAGCTTGCCAGAACTATGGTAAGTGAGAGATACAAACTGCGAGTAGCTTACCAGCACTATGGTAAGTGAGAAATATAAACTGCGAGTAGCTTACCAGCACTATGGTAAGTGAGAGATACAAACTGCGAGTAGCTTGCCAGAACTATGGTAAGTGAGAGATATAAACTGCGAGTAGCTTGCCAGAACTATGGTAAGTGAGAAATACAAACTGCGAGTAGCTTACCAGCACTATGGTAAGTGAGAGATACAAACTGCGCGTAGCTTGCCAGAACTATGGTAGGTGAGAGATACAAACTGCGACGTAGCTTACCAACACTATGGTAAGTGAGAGATATAAACTGCGAGTAGCTTGCCAGAACTATGGTAAGTGAGAAATACAAACTGCAAGTAGCTTACCAGCACTATGGTAAGTGAGAAATACAAACTGCAAGTAGCTTACCAGCACTATGGTAAGTGAGAAATACAAACTGCAAGTAGCTTACCAGCACTATGGTAAGTGAGAGATACAAACTGCGACGTAGCTTACCAGCACTGTGGTAAGTGAGAGGTTCACAAACTGCGACGTAGCTTACCAGCACTGTGGTAAGTGAGAGGTTCACAAACTGCGAGTAGCTTACCAGCACTATGGTAAGTGAGAGTTTCACAAACTGCGAGTAGCTTACCAGCACTATGGTAAGTGAGGGGTTCACAAACTGCGGAGGCTTGCTGGCCATAGCAAGCCAATTACACAATCAACAGAAGGTCCTCGCTATTCCTTTTCAGGAACCTTTCCAGGAAGTCTTCTTCAAGACGTATTCCATCCTTTCTAGGAGCTTTTCCAGGCATACACAGGGTTTTTCAAATGATTCCTCAACTGGGTTTATCACGTTAGTCCCTCGGCAGTGATCTTCTCCGTCAACAACAATCAGAGGTGTTGTTTTTCTTTTCAGAATTATTAACACACTTCGATTTACATAACTAACAATCATGCATCATTCAATTGCATATCTCATTCATACATAATGCATATACAAACATCGCTCTCATTTATTTTGAGAAGCTTACTGCATCATACATCGCATGCATCATAACATTGCATAAAATTCAGGTTGCCTTTTAGGCCGTGCTACAATCGAAACACAGTGATTCCTTTCGAAAGCATCTGCTTCGCATTCAAAAGAGAGGGGTATTTACCTTGGGTGGCATCTGTAAGCCCATCTCCCATGGAATTTCTTCCCAATAAAGGCAAATTTCAGGGCATTTCAGTGTTCAATCATCTTCTACCTTTAGATTACGATAGGCAGACGTGCCTATCCGACTCTTCAGGTTTAAGAAGATTGAACAGGGGCAGCTGTCATACCCCAAAATTTGCCCGATCAGATCTATATCTTTTAATTCATTAAGGGTCAAAATTAAGAGTCATGGGGTTTGACATTCCTATTGTCAAACCCGCCCTCTTATAAAATATCCTGAGAAATAAATGGGGTGCGATTAACAGATGTTTCAAGGGTTTCATCATTTGTTAATATTATTTTTCTTTTACTAACATTTGCATTTGTTTTTTATTTTGAATTATTATTAGTAATTTTTATTACTTCTAACTATTAGTATTTAATATTGGTAATTTTATTATTAATATTAATATTAATATTAGGTGATATTATTATTAATATTATTTAACATTATTCTTATAGAATTTGTATACATTATTATTAACTAGTTTTATTAATTATATATTAGGATTATTAGCATTAATGTAAATATTATTATCAAAATTATTTTTAATTGTTAGGTTAGTTGGGCAATAGGCCCATTAGGTATAGAAAACCCTAATTGGGACTAATATAAATATAACACTTTTTTTTACTGTAGGGGAGGCCACTTCTATAGACAAACTTTTTACCGGGGACCAACTCTTTCACACACATTCAAACACGGCTGAAAAAGTGAAAAGAAGAAGATTCAGAATCGGAAGCCACCGCACCAGAGTCACCACTCCGCCGGAAACCGTACGGACTCGTCATCACGTAGCACGTCCACCTCAAGCCATCGACCATACTCAGTCATAAGTATCATGCTCAGATTCGTCCGCTCGGTATCACTTTAACTTCTTTTTAAATTTTTCATGTTTTATTACCTCTTGCATTTGTTGCTTTCATGAATATCATGTGGTCATATTATGATTATTCATGAAAAAGGTAGTGGTTTTATGTTACAGTATAGAAATAGAGAGTTTGGTGAAACAATAGCAAGGTGAGAATGTAACTTATAATCTTTATTTCTTTGGGTATTTTTATTTTATTTTAATATTATATTGCCATGTCTTAGTTTTTGTTTGGCTATGGTCTTCATGATTTTGAATTATTCTCAGAAAAGAAAATGTGTTGTTGCAGAGTGTGAAGCGCCGCCCTATTTACAATCGGTACCGTTTTTTTATTGATGCATTTATTTATTAATATTAGTTAGAAACTAGGTTTGCTTGTTTGGGCTTTGGGCCATTGTGATTGTTTCTACTCTTAGATTTATATTCCATATTTCAATTATATCTATAGCTTGTTTTTTATTTTAATCTAATTTTTAGGATTAGTTAGTTTTTGTGTTTCGTCAAAAACAAAGAATATAAAAAATTTACTTTCATTTAGTTATTAGGTTATCTATATTTATTTAATATAAAAAAACTATGTACTTTATTTAAAAATTACAAAAAATATTTAATCTAAAAAATACATATATCATTTAATTTGAATATAAAAAAATAATGTCTTTCTATTATTATAAAATCGCAATAAAACCTATAAAAGTTATAAGTATTAGGGTTTGCCCAATTCCACTGTCATTTAGCAAAGAACATTAATTCTTGAATAATTCTCTCTTTGACCCGACTAAAGCTATTAGTCGCATTAGACGAGAGATAAAAATAATAAAAATAATCAATTCTAACTTCCCCTTTAACGGATAAACGGCGGATGAATATCTATTTCATCCCGCCTTCGAATTAGTCGACTCTCTATGTCGTACTGATCAAATATCTGAATAAAGCAATAAAATAATTTAATTAATTCTTTATTTAATTCTCTCCTCGACCCGATTAAATCTATTAGTCGCATTAGACGAGGGATAAAAAATATATAAAATTCAAAACACATTTAATTTGCTGCCCGCGACGATCAATCTATCGATCTGAGTAACCAGCAATGCCCCTTAATCCGTTAGCTATACTGACCAAATCTATTGGTCACCGCATCTAACGGTGCCATATCAAATCAGGGTTGTACGCCCAAATCTCAAAATACACTAAACCACGACACTACAGAAATTCACTTCTTCAAATACTGCGATGTTCAAACTACGATAAGGTAATTCAAAATACCTTCGAACTTCGCATTTCAAAACTACGATAGGCCATTCAAAAAGCCTTCAAACAATTTCATAATCAATTCTAAGGCGTACAACCCTGTGCCCGAACTACGTTGACTCTGATCCTCCATAAGGAGGTACGTAGGCACTTGGTAACAAGGCGAGTCTCCCCCCTTAAAATCTCAATTCAGTTTTAAATCTTAATTTTTACCCTTTTCATTTCATTAGCTATAAACCTTATCTTTTGCCATAAACCTTCATCTTTAAATGTCAGCCTTTAGGAAAGGGTTGAGGGTGCCTAACACCTTCCCTCAACCTGATTATAATAACTTACCCAGATTTCTTAACTGCGTAGGGTTTCCTATTCGCCCTTCAGAATAGGTGGCGACTCTAAAGCTAAATTTTTAGGCAGGTTGCTACACATAGATATCAAATTCATACAGTGAAAATCAAAACCTGACTTGAGGGAACATCTCTGGAAGTTCCTTATATGTATGGTGTTGAGGTGTTAGAAAGGTTGGCCTTAGATTTCACCATGATCTGGTTCTCTCTGAAGGTTTACTCTATGATGTTGTGATTCTTAGAAGTTGGCTTCAAGAAGACTATTAAAGGTGCCAAATACTCTTGGAGCACCTTCATGTCAATCTATAAAGGAGTTCTAAAGTAAAGTGAGAGAAATTCCTGTCTAGGCTTTGTTCTAGATTCTGTGAGAGGATCCATTGGGATGTTATCTAGAAGGATGTCCATCATTGGTGTTCAATAGGTTGTAGGTGTTGATCAAGGGGTCGTTCTAGCTCTTTGCTTATCAGAGGCAAAACCAAGATTCTTAAGTCAATGCTAAATGGGAATATTATTTTGGAACTCTGGTTGTTTGGTTCAAGTGTTTTTATTTACTATACTTTGAGATTAATCCAAAGGAAGGGGATGCTTATGTTTACTTTATATCAAGTGTTGGTTTCTTGGTTGGTTAGATTGCACTTGTCTTTAGTTTTTACTTTATGCTTTAGGATAGTCCCTTCATCTCCTCCCATCTTCTTAAATTTCCAAAATCTTCTCTCTTTTTCAAAACCTTCTTTGTTTTCAAACTTGATCGTTTTGGCAATAAACTTTGACTTTTGTCAAGTGATCTTGATTTTTTATTCAAACCTCTTGCCATTGTGGCACCTTCTTTTAAAATATTTTAAGGATTCGGCATAGGTAATCATCATGGTAGAGAGGTAATCCCCTATCCCCTAGATATTGATTGATATAGTTGATTCTTTTCCACTTGAAAGAGTTAGTGGCATACTTGTTGATTTCTATCCATATTGGAGCCCTCCTTTCACTTGTGATGCAAAGAATCTACTTGTTCTCATGTTCAAGTATGGTTAGATGAGTTTTCTCCTCTAAGATGGCAAAATGTCTGTTCATTTTTAAAATCAAACCATCATTGTTTTCTCTTTTAGCAGAACTACAATTGCTCTGACTTCTCCATTGCACTAAGGAGGTATGTAGGCACAAGATGCGATGTCTTTCCAAGCATAATTAAAAATTCAAAAACTTTCTTTTCATGTTTTTCACACAATTCTTTTTACCCAAATTTTCAAAAAGGTTCCTGTGGAGTACCATATATGTGAGGGGTGCTAACACATTTCCCTTACATAATCAACCCCTGTACCCTCGATCTCTGTTTTGTATTATTAGTTTTTATTTGAAAAATTTCTTTGGGTTTTATTTCGCTCTTTTCTCATTTTCTTTGGAAACAATAAAACATGGTGGCGACTTTCACTAAAATAACAAGTCAAGTCAATCTAATGCCTATGGTCTCAAATTTCCATCGCTAGAGAATCAACCATAAAAGGTTGGCCCCCTCGCCATGCAAACCATTGGCGAGGTCACACTCACCAATAAAGGCTAAGACGAACTCCAAGCAAGCTCTTACATGAACTCGTCACATGTTATAAATTGTGACAAAAGCATGATAATTAATCATATTGAGATAAATCATTGAAATAGCTTTCCAACGCTTCTGAACGCACCTCATTTCGAGGTACAGAACTCCAAATGCGTTGATTTCACTGTCAGCAAAATTTTGCTCATGCCTGCAGGTCTCGCTAGTGGAGCCAGACTATCACTAGACAAGTTTGACAGCAACTTTAACGAAAATTAGGGTTCTAACACCCCATTTAGTACCCCCCCAATCCATCACCCATCCATACCTAAGATACATTAACATACTTCTGTAACCAAAGCACATAGAAATCAGCACATGCAAGTTCAATAATCATAGGATTGACAAATTTTAGGCAATTTCCTCAGCCCTCCCATGAACATGCAAAATCCCTAAATTCTAAGACCCAAAGTTCTAACTAAGGACTCACCTCATATCAATTATGATTGTTTAACTAGAATATGATGGAATGATGAAGTTTAATCCTTTAGATGATGAAGGTTCCAAATAGTGTCCTTGATTCTTGATGCATGATAAGATTGAGCTTTCATCATCTTTGCTCCAAGATTCATACACTCTCTCTCTCTCTATTAAGTATGGTTAGCTGAGTTTTATCCTCTGAGATGACAAAGTGTCTCTTCATTTTTAAAATCAAACCATCATTATTTTCTTTCATAGCATAACTATAATTTCTTTGACTTCTCTATTGCACTAAGGAGGTATGTAGGCACAAGATGTGATGTCTTTCTGAGCATAATTAAAAAACCAAAACCTTTTTTTATATAGAGGGTAAAACCCTAACTGAAAAGAAAAGAAATAAAAAAGAAAATAAAAAAAAAACGTTAGATTTCCTGGCAGACCCTTTGGTTTCGTATTGCTGCATCTGCAGACACGTGGAGAACATTGTTGACTGAGGGTTAAGCCATGTTTCCCACTCAGAAGAGGAGGTGGTGGAGAAGTGATGGTTGCGTGTCTCGAGGGAAAAATGGAGACGTTGTCATGTGGCATGACGTCAGCAAAGTGGGGTGAACAGTTATGCCACTCAAAAAGGAGAAGTGGAAACAAATAAGTGGAGGACGGTGATCGAAATTTAAAAGATGTCATTATCTCATAAAGAGTGGAATTCATAAATGGCATATTTGGGGGGATTTTTTTCTCTTAAAAATATGTTAAGGTATTTGAGTGGTGCAGTTAAGGAAATGGTCCTATGAATTAAGGGATTATATTCTACAAAATGAAGTTTGTAAGGAGTTAAGGTCGCAATGAGCTGAAAAAGTTGTAAGGTAGTAAAGGGAGAAGTCGACATGGTGAGCAAGCAAGATGGTCGAAGTGTGTCTGTCGACCACGTTGAAGATTGAGACTTATAAATAATTCCAATTATGTTTATGTGTTGGAGAGTGACGTCGAAGCAAGCCCTTAAGCGGGATAAATTTGAAATTTGAAAGTACCAACAATTACAGAAGTTTTTCAGAACAAGCGCCAAAGACGTGGGGAGCAATTACATCAAGACGCGTCAAATGTTTGGCAGGTTTTAGGCTATAGGTGGTTAGGTTGTAATCATTATAAATAAAGTATCCAACTAAGGATTTTGGGTGTTCACTTGTACTAAATCACTTGTTAAAAACTTCACATTTCAAGTGTAAGGAAGTAGAGAGTTTCAAGGGTGCTAATGTACGTGAATCACCACTTTTATTTCAATGCAATTTCCTTTCTTTTCAATTATCCCTTTTGAAAATCTTATCTTAGTCTATTTTACTTTTGGACAATTCTTCTACGTCGTTATCCATGTTTTCGACACTGGTGCCATTTCCGTAATGGAATTCACCAAATATGCATTCGTTGTGTATCTCTTTTAAATGTTATACCTTTCTGTCGGTCACGAGTCACCCTCAATCAAGTTACGTTAATATCTTTTTGTGGAAAACCATACTTGTTCAACGCTTTGGAGAAAACCTTTTCTTACAAAGTCTAGTTTTTCTTCGAATTGGACAAGTTATACTTAGTTACATTAGCACATGTCTTAGGATCAACTAGTCGATCCTGCAAGTGACCCTTAGTTTTTAGGATTTGGGAGGACTAGTGGTTGTTTACCATTTTTCATAGTAAACACCATATAATTTTGCCTGAGGTACTTAGACTCCCCAGGCTAACTAAACTCATGTCTAAAAGGCTTAGATCTCTCAGGTTGATAGAAGCTTCATCTTAGGAAATATTTCCTTAAGAAGTCCATGTCCTCGGGATACTCCCCTGAGTCTTGGTCTAAAAAACACTTTGTTTTATATCAAAGGCATCATGCATGGGGGACTATGTAGTTTTATATTCGTAGGCGCTTTCCTAGGGCGATGACTTAAGGACGTCTAGGAAGAGGCAACAATAACATGTCGCCCTAGGGAAGGTATCTCCTCACCGTCAATGTCTTCTTATCTCTCACTCGTGGGAAACGTGAGAAAATATGTTTATATGGCAGAGAGAGGTCAAGATCATTAATTGACTGACAACCACTTTTGAAATAGAGATGCAACGGTCCACCTTTGACTAAGTGGGCGGTGTCGATGACCCTTCCCGAGAAAATCTTAGGCCCTAAAGGCCACTATAAATACAACTCCCTAGTGGGAGGGAAGAACAATCATTACACCTTAAAGCATAGCGTTTATCCGGATCATAATTCATACTTATCACATCCCTCATGAGCTTGTATTTAAGCATATCGTTCATCAACAGAGCCTCTCAACTCACGTGAGCAGGACTCCTAAAACCACCATATAAGACAATCATACAAGGATTCTCGTCATCGTGGACAAGCCTTAACCACCATATAGTGTAATATACCTACAAAGGCCTCTGAGTCCACATGCCCTTGCAAGAGGAACACGAACACCTCTCTCTCTCTCTCTCTCTCTCTCTACATATATATATATATATATATATATATATATATATATATATATATATATATATATATATATATATATATATACCCCAATGATTCTCACACCATAATGAACAATAATATACAATAAACTTTAGGCTTTGTATGATGGAATCATCTGGAGCGGAGCGAAATGAAGAGGAATGAAATGATATTCCATTGTTTGAATAATTTAAAATCGGATGAAACAGAGTGGAATTGAGGGGTATGAATTTCATTTCATTTCGTCATTTACCACCATATTCCTCCCTCTATGATTTGGGCAGAATGAACAATTTGCTTTGTTTCGTCTTAAAATTTCCAAACAACAAATTATATTTTTCATTCCGCTCCGCTCCACTTTATTCCATCCGTTCATCTCATCATATCCAAATATAATCTTAACTTTTTTTATTAATAGGCTTAATACATCCTTTGGCCCCTTAGTTTAATTTCGGGTTTCAGTTCAGTCCCTTATATAATAAACGTTACATTCAGGTCCTTTATTTGTAGTTCTGTTAACAACATTGGTCCTGTCTATTAAATTTTGTCAATTTCTGTTAGTTTGTGCATATGTGGCACTCTAACTGTACATTTATTAGTTGACATGGAATTATTGTATTACATATTGATTTAAAATTTAAAATTTTAAAACTAAAAACAATGCAAGCTGAAATATTTTTTTGTAACTTCTGTTCTCTTCTTCCAACCCTCTCACTTCTTCCTCTCTCTTTCTCTCAAAGATGCAATCAAACATCCATTTTACAGTGAATGGGCCAACTTCCTCCACTCTCTCATTTCTTCTTCTTGATTATTTCTTTTCTGGATTTTAACAAAAGATTCATGGAGATCTGTTTTGAAGAGATTGTTCAGAGGATATATTTTTGCAAGAAGTCCGGATGAAAGATCATGTTTGCGTTTAGAAATGGACGGCGACGGCGAGGAGTTAACAGCGTAGGAAACCGCTCTTTATGACCGTCAAATTAGGGTTTGGGGAGCAGATGCTCAGAGAAGGTTTCTTCTTCTTTCTATTTTGTAAATTGTGATTATTTTTAATTTGATTTTCTTACTTTTAAACTCTAACCTAAAAATAGTGTTCTAAACACCTCTAATTAGGGTATGGATTTTAGTTTTCAAAGTGATTATGTTGTTTTAGATTAAGCAAAGCTCATGTCTTAGTTTATGGAATGAAAGGAACTATATCTTAGGTATACTGGATTTTATTTGATTTTTTTGTTTTATTTGATTTTTTTATTTAATGCATTTAAATTTTTTCTCGTAATGTGTAAGGAGTTTTGGTTTTCTTCTAGTTATACAGTTTTGCAAAAACATTGTTTAGTCGGAGTTGGTAGTCTCACATATGGTTCGTGTTTTTGGGAAAAAAGGTTCTTATTGCTTATCTACATTTTTCTTCTACATTCATGTGGGGTTTATTTATGCAGATGTAGGTTTTGATACTGACAATTGTAAAGTTCTTGGTAATATTGAGTAGCAAAGTTGTGATATTGTTCAGGATGTGCATGGTCATTTGTTGATTATTGGGATAGCAATGTGGTGTTATATGTTTTCCCCAATATTAACAATTTGCGGGGGGTTTTTACCTCCGAAAACCAAACCTCTCAAGTTTAAATAAAATATTAGGTTTTTTAATACATATGCTGACTCAGCTTATTAAAAAATGTCTTGATGTCATGCCACATAGGCGAAGTTAACGTTTTTTCAAAAAATTTAACGCCAGTGACCAATTTAACTAGCGGAAGAGTTTTTAAGGAACTAAAATGTAACCTTTATTAGATTAAGGAATGAAGTGAAATATCAATTAAGTTAAAGGACTTATGGAATAATTAAGCCTTATTAATAATATCAATAATCAATAATATATATACATCAAATATATCTCCTAATGATTCTCACATAAACATAAACAATCATTTACAACAAATTTTAATAATATTCTTTGACTTAGTCTAAATAATATTTCTTTCAATATTTTCATAATCTAATAGAATCAATAGATTGAAATTCCCTTTCATTTTATAATCTTAATTGCGACATATATATTTATAAAATTTTAAATAGATATAAAGAAAGTGTGTAACCTAAAAAAATATAAAGAAAAATACAAAAGTTGAGATGGATTCCTGAATTCAGATTATAAAATTAATTAATTTTATCGGCGGTAACTTAAACCGGTTTGAGACAGTTCAGATTAATTTTAAGCTCTTTATATAGTTTCGGGACCTACTTTTTGCCGACGAGTTCAGCTAGCACAAAGAAAAAAAAGTCTAATTTTCTGTAATAAATAAATTCAAAACAAAAGAATAGAACTTGTCAAAATAACAAAATAATTGAAAACGTGTGGAAAACATTCTAGAAATAAATATAACCGAGCATGACTAATGAATTGCTGAAAATGTCTTGTTTGTGAGCTAAGCAGTCAAGTCACACCGCAACCAACTGGCCTAAGATGCCGACGTCGACATGTGATGTTGAACAACTCAAAGCCATCTATCTTTCTCGAAAAAAAAACGGCTGGAACTACTTCCACAACTTGCATAGCATATTAAATGCATGTTCATCCATTTGTGATTTGTCTAGCTGACGATGGCTGGCCACTTTTGTAATAGTCCTAACATGTTTCATTACATACCTCTCATTTGGTCTTACCCTACACTTTTTCTGAAATTTTCTTTTAAAATTTTGTTTTTCCTTTAAAGTTTTCAAAAGAAAAAAAACTAACATGAATGACTAAAAAAAATCCTTAACCAACTCACGCACAACTTTATTCCTCTACTTATAAACACATGTTTAACTCTTATATTTTATCATGTAAGACTTTTGCCAATCTCTAGTCTTTGATGTAGTTTGGGATTTTGTGTCTATATTTGATTCAAGTAGCCTAATAGCCAAGGCCGTCTCAAGTTTTTGGAAGCCCTGTGTAGAATAGTCACCGTTTAACCATAAAAAACTAATAGAGGCCCTATGTACTCATGTTTTAACCTACCAAATATTTTATGAGGCCCTATTTAGCTATAGTTTAACCTTAGAAATTTTGAGGCCCTGTGCGGTAGCCCGCTTTGCACGCCCTCAAAGACGGCTCTGCTAATAGTGATTATTCAATCGATATGGGATAAACTTGTAAAATTAGAAATATTATATGATATTAGAACACTGTTGTTGAAATCATGAAAATTAATTTTCATAATGATCAAAGTATTAGACTGAGTCTTTCTTTGTCTGATCATGTGCTTCAATATTTAGAATTCTCAAGGGGAACCTCAAACAAGCGTATTTCATTGTGATCGAGCAAAGGGGATCAACTCTATCTATTTATTAGATAAAAACTCTAGTATCACTCATCATGGACCCTAGAAGTTTGGCCTACATTTTGTTGGACACAAATTAGAATCAGTGTTCAAAGTCCATTAATATTGATCACTTTTATCTACACAAATTAGAAGCAATGTTCAAAACTCATTATTATTGATCACTTTTATCAAGCTTAAACATCTTCAAATTGATCACATTTTACAACATCAAAATGTTTTGTAAAATAAAAACTTGCAATTGATTAAATCCCAGAAAAATATTTCTTACATTCTCCGACATTAGAAAAATCAATTGTTTGATAACAATTTTAATATTTTTTTTTTTTGAAAACAACTCTTCTGTTGACAACACATTTCTTAAATTTAGTCGGACACTAAACAAATGATCCTATAATTCAACACTTAATTAAGACTCCATCCAACATGAATTAAATGATATTGAATCATGGATGTGGTTATATCCTTATTCACACAACACCTTCCATGGTTACAAATACATCCAATCCCGGAGACTATGAAGGTGTGAAAAACACTAGAAGGGGGGTTGAATAGGGTTTTTAACAAACAAAATTTTAATAAAAAAACAACTCTCGTCCTTAGACAACAAACTCTTTACTCTTGATAATAACTTTAAAGTGCAAGAAGGAAAGAACATTGTATGTTTATACTAGTTCACTTGAGAAATTCCTAAATTAGTCTAGTCCACCCGCCAAGGTGATTTCGCCTCTCTCAATCGAGGTCTTAATCCATTATAACCAAACTGATTACAATTGCACGGGCAACCGCCGGTAACTAACGATGCACGGGCAACCGCCGATGACTCACAATACAATGCATAAGCTACCCGTAAGTGACTAACAACTCTGCACAAGCTACCCGCAAGTGACTAACAACTTTGCACAAGCTACACGCAAGTGACTGACTCTGCACAAGCAACTACAAGTGACTGACAACTTTTAAGACTCTCTAGTCCTAAACTTCCCAAGACTACTGACCAACAGGTCTCTTGAGGCACAATCAAACAACCGTTTGAATCAGAGTTTGTTTACAATATAAATGCTTCTACACAAGCTGAATGTAAACGATATATTTCAAATTCTAGACTTACGAGTATAAAGCTATGAACAGTATTTCAAGAATGAATATGATCGTCAATTACCAGCTTTCTCTTTAAGTCTTCAAGCCATTTATATAGACAATATAATAATATATCCATTGGAGGGCAGTTTTGGAACTTCCAGAAGATTAGCGGCTTGAACGTAGTGGGAGACAAGATAGTATGCAACGTCTGTCCTTTCTCAGTAGTGGAATGAAACATTTGTCTGTACCTTGTACCTCGTACTACATAATGTTATCTTATAATCTTCTTGAAATTCAGAGGCTCACAACATAAGTTGGAAGAAAAGAAAATAAGTTATGGATCTTCAGAATTTCAAGTCTTCAGAGTCTTCAGAACCACATCTTCAGAGTCTTCAACACTTGGTCTTCAGAATCATTTGTCTTCAAAACCATTGGTCTTCAGGGGCAAATTTTTTTGGACGTTCATAAGGCCAAAGACAAAAGACCTATAAGTAAATCAAAATGGAGGAGCATATGTATCAATATTCTTGCCTAAAATAGACAATTCTGCCCTCTAAACTATTACCAATCGTCTAGATCAATCAAACGGATTTTGGCACTCCACATTGCACTCCCCGCATACAATTTAAATCACTCCCACTATATAAGTGAGAAAGGGTGTCATTCTCAGTTATTCAAATTCATTCTAAATCTTACATCACTTTTAATTATTTCACTAACTTGGACGTTGGAATGTTAACTTTTGCATGTGAGCCCTCTCTCCCTTGCACTAGAAGCTTGCTCCACTGTACCAAGGTCCTATCTCACTGTTCACCAAACAACTCTGATTTCACAACGAAACAAAAATACAGTAATAATTAAGCTTACACTATCATCATTTTATTGCATTAATATGAATTAGTTGATAGTGTCATACCTCAATTTTTGACCCTAAGATTATACATCATTTGCATTTCAATCATTAATCAACATCACAATCTTGAGGTATCAGTTTGTCTTTGAGGGGAACCATCAAGCATTTTTAGCTTTTAATTTGTTTTATACTAACCAAAATCCAAAAATATGCATTTTTTCCCTTTGTTGGTGTTTTGCAGGAAAAAGATCGGGCAAAAATCAAAACAGTGCAAGAAAAGGAATTTTTGAAAATTTCACTATGGAAATCGATTTACCCATACAGGAAATCGATTTCCCTGGGGCGAAATTCAAAAAATAATAAGGAGGGAAGTGTGACATCATTTTGGCACCTATTTTCTTTTATCATTTTTTTCATTTTACCAATTTTCCACCTCACCAAAATTAATTCCCTTCATTAAACCCACTTAAACCTCATTTTACCATTTTTACCATTTAAATACCATTTAAACACCAATTAAACACAAATTAATTACCAAATGCAAAAAGACCAAATTGCCACTACCCTTGCTCCCATCCTATAAATAGAGGTCTCTACTCTCTCATTTGACAAGCTTGGAAAGCCAACAAACCCCTTGCAATTTCTCTCATCATCCCTACCAAATTCACCAAAGCTCTTTTTCTTTCATAAAGTTTGTGAGTCACATCTTGAACCTCACAAACTTTGAGCTAAACCACCATCCATTTCACTCTTTTTTCTTCAAATTGTTGAGAGATCAAGATTTGTGTTGGTGATTTTTGAAGTGGATCTAAGTTTTGTTTAAGATTTGGTAATTTTCTTCATCCTTTTTCATCTATCATAATGTGATTCTTTTGTGTTTGTGTGTGATGCATCTTTGATGCTATATTGGTCCTATTTGATGGTGAATTGATGGAAAATTCGTGCTCCAATTGATATGTGATCATAAGGTGTTTGTATGTTTGCTTAAGTCAAGTTTTATGCTTCCTAATGCTGATTTTTTGAAAGTTGCGTGCAGGAAATCGATTTCCCTCTGTAGGAAATCGATTTCCACCTTGTTTTTATGTCAATTTTGAACTCTGCACTCAGGAAATTGATTTCCTACAGAGGTAAATCGATTTCCAGTGAGGCAGAATGCATGTTTTTGCTATTTTTGACTTGTTTTTTGTTCTAACTCTTCTTATACTCCATTCTTTTGATATTTTCTTTGAATCACAAATTAGAGGCCTAATTTCTCTCTAATTTCAATGGACTTAGGGCGTCGATAGGATGAGAATCCAAATCCGTAATATTAAGTGATTGAAATTATGGATGAAAGGAGCTTTTGAATGTGGTCCCATCTTTTATTTCTTTTTATTTTGATCGATGAAAGTCTTAATACCTTGAGAATTCTTATGGATTCTTGGTAAAGACTAGATCACTCCCTATTTTTCTTTTCGTGCGGTATTTCTTTCGGAGAGTGATCTACATATCGCTTCTCTCGCATGCATTAACACATAAAGTTTTGACCGGCCTCGTTGTAGGGTGATTTCTACATAAATCACTTGGCGATCTGCTTATCATAGCGCAATATTTCGTGTCCCGAATAAAAAAAGATCAAATATGGATGAGAATTGTATGCGGTTGATTTAAGACTTATGGAGGTTTATCGTGTAGTCTCTATGATTTTATCAAGCTTCTGATAAATGTCCATTAAATTTAAATCCGAGAACATCCTTCACTCACCATCGATCTTTATTACTAACTTTGATAACATACTTGACAAGTTTCAAGATGGTTATCTTTAACATCTAACAATTGACTTTAATTTCCGCATCTTTATTATATCGCTCTTTACTTTTTCGCTTTATCGCTTTATTTTATCATTTCATCATATTTACATTCCGCTATTTTCTCTTTGTCCATTTGGACGTTTATATTCCGCTATTTTCTCTTTGTCCATTTGGACACTATGTCTATGTTTCCGCTATTTTCTTTTTGTCCACTTGGACCATACTTTACTTTTATGCTAAAAACACTAATAAACAACAAAAATCTAAAAAAACACCTAAGGCTCTTTTTCGCACTATTGGTCATTATCCCGAGCATTTTGGAGATTCGGACTTATGGACTTAGTACCTCTGGACCCTGTTATGATATTGTTACTCTGTTGTTATTCTGTCTGTCTGGCATTGGATTGTTATCTGTTTGTGTATGCAGGCATTTCCTGGAAAGTCCTTGATGGTTAATTCCAAGGCATTGAGATAAGGATTTTACCCGAAAACAGCAGTTACTCTGCCCGATTTTCGTCAGAATTTTAATGTGCTTAATGCAAAATGGTGCTAAGATAATAAGTTCATCTGGATCCCCAAGTGGTAATGTGTTGGTTTGGTATTGATAAGTCCAAAGGATGGGAAATCTACCTTGACTCATAATGTCAAGTGTTGGCTTCTTCTTCGGTTAGACCGTTCTTTCCTTAGCTTTTATTTTATGTATTAGGATAGCCTCTTCATCTCCTCCCCTTCTTTAATTTTCAAAATCTTCTCTCTTTTTACAAAACCTTCTTATGTTTGCAACCTTTTCAAAACCTTTTCTTTAAACATATATCTTTCGCCCTTAGTGGCCTTTTCTTCAAAAGTTTAGACACGACTAATTGTTGAAACGAGTGGCGATACCCCACGATTTTGAAATTGATTGATATAATGAGATCTTTTCCGCGTGAGAGAGCTAGTGGCATACTCATTGATTTCTATCCGAGTTGGAGCCCTTCTTTCATTTGCGATGCAAAGAACTCATTTGTTCTCATGCTCGAGATCAATGGCTGAGTATTTCTCTCCGACGACGATAAAGTGTTTTTTCAGTTTTAAAACGTTTTCCCTTTTAAAGCGGAACTACATTAGCTCTGACTTCTCCATTGCACCGAGGAGGTATGTAGGCACAAGGCTTAACGTCTTGCCGAGCTTATTTTAAAAATAAAATAAACCCTTTTTTAGCAAACACGACACAGATTTTCAAAAAGGTTCCTATGGAATACCACAGATATGAGGGGTGCTTAAAACCTTCCCCTTGTATAATCAACACCCGTACCTAAGATCTCTTTCTTGTTTTAAACTTTGGGTTTTCTTCGTTCTTTTCCTTTTTCCTTTGGAAACAATAAAGCGCGGTGGCGACTTTCAGTGAAATATTGAGTCGAGTCAATTAATGGCTTTGATCTCAGATCTTCATACGTTCGGAGCTGCATCTCCAGATGCACCTAAAATCACGTCAATCATTTATTTTATGAGTTACTCCCCAGTTTAAAAAAATATGGTTCGGAGATGCAACTCCGTATACTATTTAGGTATTTTCGGAGATGCATTTTCGAAATACCCTTTGTACTATTTTTTGGGTTTTGTTATTCACACGACGAGTTTAAATAACAAGTCAGTGATATTTTTGGAGATGCATCTCTAGAATTTTCCAGCGGAAAAGTTGATAAAAAAGCCACCTTGCATGATCTTCTTCATGCTAAAGCCAAACTCCATTGCAAAAAACCTTTAAAAACTTTCTCTCATTCTCAATATACTTTTCAATACTAAAACATCATTCTTGTATTTCATCGCTTCAAAGGGAGCAAAACAACCTGGAATTGCATGTAAAGATCATTCATTTTATCCCTCATTCCTTACATTAATCTTATCTTTAAGCCGAAAAAAGAATATTGAATCCGGATATACATCTCCCGAAATTGTTTGGTGTGGTCCGGATGTGCATATACAGAGGGTCCTGTTAGTTTGAATTTTAACACTTTTTTCTGGTATTGGTGGTGTTCTTGAAAAAAAACATATTTTGGACAATCTCCCTGATGTGGATCAGGAGAGACCACAACTGTACTGAAAATGAGGTAATTGAAGTTTTTTTAGGGAAGATAGGTGGTGGAAGCCATTGTTGGACTGCCCCTTATCCTTCATGAATCCAATCCTTTTTATGCTATTCATGCATCTTCCATCGTTCCTTTGAGAATAACCTCAAGACTTCTTTTATATCCTAAACTTTTTCCCCTCCTGGATGCGCAAGGGTCATGACATTAGTACATTTTATTAACCATTAACCACATGTAATAATCTCAATTATTAGTTGTTTGTAACGCATCCGACCATTAACACTTTGTAATAGAACCAACCATTTAATTTCTCATAACGACTTTGAAGTAGGCAACCCTTCAAGAACCAAGCCCCTAGAACCCGAGATTAGCTCAGAAGTCGACACCTGGCCTCATAAAAATCTAGAGATGTACATGAGGTAATAGATATGGTGCACCCGGATATGTTTCCCAAAGCTATTGTGAGTGTGGATGTTAAACCGATCAAAATGAATCATGATGTTAGATTGGATGAAGTGAATGATGAAGTTAATCTGGATGAATCAAATGATGATGTTAAACCAGGTGTTCGATCGATTGTTATTGAGGTAGATGTTTGTGCATAATTTACAAATAAATAAGCGGTTATTGTTTGTGAACATATGCTGCAATGGGCTGGTAGGGAGGCATGAAAATTGGGGTTTAGAGTTGTAATCAGAAGTTCCGACAATGGTTCGGATAGAAGACAAGCATTTGCAACAATGATATGCGAAAGAAATGGAACATACCAACCAAGGACTGGGATGTTGAAACGAGATGACACATGATTGAGGAAATGTGAATGTTTGTTTAAATTGCACGAATATTGTATGGCGGATGAGATATGGAAATTAATGTGATTTCTGGTATGCATAATCATGCCTTGACTAACAAGATAGCCGATCATCCAATTGTATATCGTCTTGTTCCGAGGGAGAGAGAACTTGTTTCGGACTTGACATTGACATGGTGACTCTGAAAAACATAATCGCGTCATTGAAATGGAAAAGACTTTTAAATGTTTCAAATATGAAGCAAATATACAAAGTGCGTGCTTGAGACAACAAGGCGATAAGAGGACCAATATCTAAGATACAACAAGTATTAAAGCTTTGGGAAGATGAAGACTATGTTTTGAGGTAAAAATATTGTGAGAATAAATATTGTGAGAATAAGTCACTGTTCGAGATATATTTTTGAGTCATCTTGATTTTATGAAGTTGTTCAACACTTTTTCCAATGTGCTCATAATCAGTTGGTTCTATTCTACATAACTTTTAGGTAGTTTCAAAGATGCATCTCAAGACATACCTTGTATTTTAAAAAAAAACAAAACATAAGACTATACAGACGTGTATCTCCGAATAAACCCTTATTTTTTAATTGAAGATGTATCTTCGAAAAATTCACAGAATATTAAATTAAATTTTTTTCGAAAATACATCTCTAAATGAACTTCTTATCTATATGAAGATGCATCATCAGATTTAATTTAAATAGAACAAATGTTTCTAAAATGTGAATGAAAAGATTTGCGTTCGAAAATTAATTTTCACCGCCAAGGACATTTGAGACTATTAACATGGAGAAAAATACATAAGGGTAGAAGTAACAACTCCCCGCGAAGAAACACATAAAATACTCAGGCCCACCACATACCATCTTCAAACAACTAGAAGTAATAGTGTCACGTGGGTGAAACTTAAAATGGTGTCTGAATATTTTTAGCACGCGTTACTCATGTTTTCATATACTTGTCTCGATCACCAGTCGACTATACTATCTATGGCTATTGCGTGTCCAAATATCAACTCTCATCTTTCCACTATCTCATTCTTTCTTTTCTCAAACAAACAACTTTGTCTTACAAAATTTGTACACAAATAATAGACAAAAATCAAAACCACTGCACACCATGAAAACGATGTTTATTTTATTTTGCCCACTGTAATGCTTAATAAATTATTAATTAAGAATCCCAAACAATATAATAGTAAGCCAAACATATTATATATATCATACCATTACCATCCTCTTCCACATCTACCTACTCTCATCATATCCCAACCTGCAAAATGAGTTTTGAAGATTCTCTTTCTCTTTCTCTTCAATCTACCTTCACTTTCTTCTTCTTCTCTTTCACCTTTCTATTCTCAATCTTTTCTCTTCTCATCTTTATCTCTAGAATAAAACCATGGTGTAATTGCAACACTTGCAAAACTTACTTATCTATGACTTGGTCAAAAAACTTCATAAACCTATGCGACTATTACACTCATCTTCTTCAAACTTCACCGACAGCAACAATCAATATCCATGTCTTAGGTAACACAATAACCGCAAACCCAGAAAATGTCGAATATATTCTCAAAACAAATTTCAACAACTACCCAAAAGGGAAACAATTTTCTGCAATTCTCGGCGATCTTCTTGGCCGTGGCATCTTCAACGTCGACGGTGATTCATGGAAGTTTCAGCGGAAAATGGCGTCTCTTGAACTTGGCAGCGTGGCGATTCGTTCATACGCTATGGAACTTGTCGCAGAAGAAATCAAAACGAGGTTGATTCCTCTCATAGCTTCAAAGACTGATCAAAACAATGATGTCCATTTGGACATGCAAGATATTCTTAGAAGATTTTCTTTCGACAACATTTGTAAATTCTCATTTGGTTTAGACCCGTGTTGTCTTGTTCCATCACTTCCTGTTTCAAAGCTCGCTGTCGCTTTTGATCTTTCGTCAAAGCTTTCGGCTCAAAGAGCGATGAACGCGTCGCCGTTAATATGGAAGATGATGCGTTTCTTCAACGTTGGGTCGGAGAAGAAGCTGAAGGAAGCTATTAAAGTGGTGAACGATATGGCAAAAGAGATGATAAAACAAAGACGAGAAATTGAAATTGAAATTGGAGTTGACTCACGAAAAGATCTTCTCTCACGTTTCATGGGTTCTTTGAATTCAAATGAAGATGAATATTTGAGAGATATAGTTGTTAGTTTTCTTTTGGCGGGTCGTGATACAGTTGCTTCTGCCTTAACCGGGTTTTTTATGTTATTGTCGAAGAACCCGGATGTTGAGGAGAAGATTCGGGTTGAACTAGACCGGGTAATGAACCCGGTTCAGGAAGTTGCTACTTTTGAACAGACGCGAGAGATGCATTATGTTAATGCAGCTATTCATGAGAGTATGAGGCTTTTTCCACCGGTTCAGTTTGATTCAAAGTTTGCTTTGGAGGATGATGTCTTACCTGATGGAACTTTTATAAAGAAGGGAAGTCGGGTTACTTATCATCCATATGCAATGGGTCGGATGGAAACCATTTGGGGACCCGATTTTATGGAGTTTAAACCGGAAAGATGGTTGAGAGAAGGTGTGTTTGTACCAAAATGTCCTTTTAAGTTTCCAGTTTTTCAAGCAGGTTTGAGGGTTTGTTTGGGAAAGGAATTGGCTATAGTGGAAATGAAGTCTGTTGTTGCGGCTTTAGTAAGACGGTTTGATGTTCGGGTTGTTGGACCGAATCAGGAGCCACGGTTTGCACCGGGTCTAACTGCCACGTTTAGCGGTGGCTTGCCGGTTAAGTTTTATGAAAGAACATGAATCTTATCTTTAGATTTAAATTAGATGTTAGGCTGTATTGCTGTAAAAGATTATATGTGAATGAAGTAAATATATTTGTTTGCTGAGATATTAAACCCCCACGTTTTCACCACGGATTTAAATATTTGTTTTGTTTGTGTTGAGATTGAAGTTCCTGTTGGAATCTATAATTGTTATTGTTTAAAATGATCACAGTTACTTTGTTATCAAAATGGTATTAGCATTAGATTTAGTACCAAAGCGAGCCTCTTATGAGTCTCTTTAATTCTATATCTTTAAGACTTCATTTGTCTACTCTAGCGGCTGATAGAGCAGCAAGCGCACGATTATATCTGTGTAATAAAATATGGTTCTGTTGAAAATTATTTAGATTGTTGATTCTTTAAATATTTAGTAATTAGATAAAATGACGTTAAGTCGATTGTTGAGATATTTTTATTGATTAAGATTATTATAAATATTGACTAGACAGGTTGATAATTCTATTGGCGTTAGATGAGTCATAATAATAATATTTCATTCGTCTCAAAATAAATGTTATAATTGACATTTTCACATATATTAAAAAAATGTAATAAATTAAAGAGAGAATAACTATTTTACCTAATTATCCTTAATTGTTGGTTTATTCTAATTATCATTAATGTAAGATGAGAGAAATATTAAATTAAAAATATTAATTTAAGGATACAATGGAAAATTAAAACTAAAATTACATTGAAAATTAAAAACGATACTTATTTTTAACAAATAATCTTTATAAATGTCATTTATTTTGGGAGGAAGTAGTATCACTTTTGGTATAAGTCATTTGGAAATTCCATATCTCTTTTCTCTTAGATGATTGGTTTTTATATGGTCTTGCATACCAAATGATGAATAGTAAATATCTAAGTCTCATAGTCTGCCTAATATCAATCAATATGAATCAATTCCATTTTTTCTCTGCTTGAGACATATCATTTATGGCTATTAATATATGTTCATGTGTTGAGGTGTCCTAACCATTTATTGGATACACCAATTTTGGTTCGACCTATTACATTTCCCTTATTTATGTTGATCCAACTCGATCCTATCCCGTGAAGGGAAATCTCGATAAAAAACTAAGTGAAACAGAATTGTTCTTTTAAGTTGATCCTTACGAATAAACATGATAAATGATACAATGTTTATCTCTTATGGCGTTTAACAGTTAATGAAGTTTAGAGAACGATCACGGCCGTTGAATGAATATCAATGTCTCTACTTAGTCCACATGAACAGAGTGTCTTTAATGTTAGTGATAGATGCTACAAATTAAGAGAGAGAGAGAGAGAGAGAGAGAGAGAGAGAAGGGTTTCACAAATATAATTTTGTCAAGCAACAAATGATTTAGCAAAAGAGTTTTATTTATAAAATCACTTGTGTGGGTTGCAAGATGAACAAGCCCATTAAGTAAACTATGATAAACGAAGGCGACTTATCTAGAGGGAGGTGAATAGATCCCCAATTAAATTTTTTTGGTGAAAATACTATTTTAAAACGTTTTCAACTATGAACAACGGAACATGCCCGGATTAAACCGTCTAATTCAAACTATTATCGAAAAACTCGGATATTCGTTAAAAACCACTAAAACGTGCAATGATAATGAAAAGTTATCGAATCAATATATTTCAACAATGACCACAATCTCTTTAAATAAAAACACACTAGTAATCAAATTCTAATGAAAGAATTTAAACAAAACTAACTGAAGTAATTTATCAAACGCTTATTGTGCAGTCAATTTTGACCAAAATTTTCTTAAGGTTTTGTTGATATGAAACCCAACTGCAACACAAAGATTGTAATCAACACAACAAAATAGTTTTTATACAAAAACGAATTAATCTAATCGTATCGATTGCACAATTTTAGAATATGATCATCTCAAAATACGATAATTTCAGCATACAACAATTTCATACTTCCTTAGCCCATAAGTAGACTCGAAGCAACCACCTATCCTTCTAGCTCCTCTAAAATTGTTGCATTGCTTTCTTTCCCAAAGTTGATTAACTCTTATGGAAATAAGTGATAGTTCATCTTCATCTTCATTAGAATTTTCTGATGAATCTTCTTCCTCTTCAACTTGAAGAGCTTTAGTCTTTTCAAACTTTTTGATGCACTTTAGAGCAACAAATTTTCCTGCTTTCTTAGTTCATCTTGTTCTACTTCTATCTCATGACTTTTTAAGAAACTAACAAGTTTTAAGAGATGTGTTGTTAAAATTTTTGGCAAGTTTGAGTGTAGTTGTCTCTACCACGAAAAAATAACCAGAGTCGCCACTAATATATTTATCCCATTGAGGAGAAAAGAATATCAGAAAACCTAACAAGAATAAGAACAAGGTCTTACGACCAGAGAACAAGGTATTGGAGTCGGTTACACGAGAGGAAGGGATTAGCACCTCTCATGTTCGTTGTACTCGATGGGATCCATCTATGTTTGTTTATATCTAAAGGGTGTGTCTACTTACTACTTACTTGCTAATAGGGGGAATGCAATACATGATTAACTTAGAGTTTTTTTTTAATAATTATTGTGCTCGCTAGAGTGTGAACTCTATGCCTATGTACCTCTATGTGACTAATCTCAAACAAGATTGAAGTCACCACCCTAAGGGAACATGGAAAACATTGGGAACATGGAAAACATATAGTAAGAGGTAAGCTAAGAGATAAACATCTCGCATGATTACTTAATCAAGCATTAAGAAACAAATACAAACTTAAACAAGTAAGACAATACATGGTTAGTGACTTAATCAAGTCCCTAACCTAATCCACTCTTAATCAAGATGGATTAGCACAAGTTGGAGATTTACACCTCCTCTTGGATACTTAAACAAGATCCAAGAAATACATACTCTTAAACAAGATAGACCACACAAAATGGAGATAAAGATATCCTTTTGGATATTTAATCAGGATCCAAGAAATATCTACTTTTAATCAAAAGAGATCCTAACTCAATAAATGAATCCAAAATGGATGACTTATAATCAAATCTCCAAGGTACCCTCTTAGTCAAAAGGGACAAGCACCAATAAAGCCCAAAGTTGGTGACTTAATAAAGTCCCTAACCTAATCCATTATTAATCAAGAAGGATTACCCTCGCTATAAAACCCCAAGAAAGAACCACAAAAGGTGGAGGAAGAACATGAAGGATAGAAAAACACTTAGAAAGGGGGGGGGGGGTTGAATAAGTGTAGTCTAAAAACTTGAACGATAAAAATAATTTGCACAGTTATTTTTATCCTGGTTCGTTGTTAACTAAACTACTCCAGTCCACCCCCACGGAGTGATTTACCTCACCTGAGGATTTAATCCACTAATCGCAACAGATTACAATGGTTTTCCACTTAGCCCATGACTAAGTCTTCTAGAGTATCCTGATCACAACCTGATCACTCTAGGAACAAATGCTTAGACACAAGCTAAGACTTTCTTAGAGTATCCTGACCACCACGTGATCACTCTAATTACTTACAAATTAATGTAATCAATTCTAAGAGTATTACAAATGCTTCTGAAAAGCTATAATCACAACAGTGATATTTCTCTTAATGTTTAAGCTTAATCTCACTAATATATTACAACAGTAATGTAGTGAGCTTTGATGAAGATGAAGTTTCTGAGCTTTGAGTTGAACAGCGTTTCAGCAAGTTTTTCAGAATAAGTTCTTTCAGAATCATTAACCTTGCTTCTCATCAGAACTTCATAGTTATAGGCACTTGAGAAGATGACCGTTGGGAGCATTTAATGCTTTGCGTATTCCGTACAGCATCGCATTTAATGTTTCACGCTTTTGTCAACTACCTCGAGCCTTGTTCACGCTGTGTCTACTGACGTTGCCTTTAATAGCTTCCAACGTTCCTTTTGTCAGTCAGCGTAGCCTGCCACCTGTACTTTCTTCTGATCTGATGTTTGTGTATACAACGTTTGAATATCATCAGAGTCAAACAGCTTGGTGCATAGCATCTTCTTGTCTTCTGACCTTGAAGTGCTTCTGCGCGTGATACCATGAGAACTTCAGTGCTTCTGCTTCTGATCTCAAGTTCTTCTGATGCTTCCATAGACCCATGTTCTGATTCTGCCTTGACCATCTTCTGATGTCTTGCCAGACCATGTTCTGATGTTGCATGCTGAACCTTCTGAGTCAAAGCTTCTGAGCGCTGATTTGTGCATACTATTTATATATTTCCTGAAAAGGAAATTGCAATGTATTAGAGTACCACATTATCTCACACACAATTCATATCCTTGTTATCATCAAAACTAAGAATATTGATCAGAACAAATCTTGTTCTAACAATCTCCCCCTTTTTGATGATGACAAAAACATATATAAATGATATGAATTTGCAATCAGAATAACAGACGGCAAAAGACAATTACACAGTTATAGCATAAGCATATAAACATAATGTGAATGTGTCTCCCCCTGAGATTAACAATCTCCCCCTGAGATGAATAATCTCCCCCTGAAATTAATACTAGAAGAATTTTATAAATAAAAGACTTCCCTGAGTATTTCAGTAGAGACGTTCACATATGCTTGAACTTCAGAACATTCACTGCTTCTGATTTCTGCTTCCATAGGACAACTTCAGAACATTGAATTTCTTTAGATCCTCAGAACATTCACAGCTTCTGATTCCTGCTTCCATCGGACAGCTTCAGAACTTGAATTTCTTTGATCCTCGGAACATTCACAGCTTCTGATTCTTGCTTCCAGCGGACAGCTTCAGAGCTTGAATTTCTTCTTACATCACTTCATGCTAGATTGTATCAGAACATTGTTGAATGTACCAGAGCATCATCAGAGCATCTCTACATCCTGAAATGTTACAGAACAAAACTAAACGACAAAAGTCAGCATGAATGAATCAGAATATAAAATATGTTTCAGAACACATAATATGTATCAGAGCCATATAGAATGTATCAGAATAAATAGACATAATGTTTCAGATCATATTCTATCATCAGAATATCTGAACATTCTTCCTTCTTGCTTCTGATTCTGATTCTGAAGCTTCATAGCACTCAGCTTGCTTCAAGAATTCAAGAACTTGATTCATCTTGTTGCTTCTTATATTGATCTTGAATCTTCAATTCCTGCAACAACACAACTTAAAGCATAGAACTTTGCAAGTTCTGTTAGTAATGTAACTGATTAAATCAAATCATTTATCACATATTTCTCCCCCTTTTTGTCATAACATCAAAAACATAAAAGATTCAGATGAAAAACAAAAAGAAACACATGGAAGAAAAAGACAATTTTCATTGAATTTCAAGCAGACAAAAGTACAGAAGTACAAGAAGATAAGGAAGAGAAGATGCACAAAACAGATGCAGCAAAAGCAAAAACAAAACAACTAAGACTCAATCTAAGATGACCCTAGCCTTGACAAGATCTTGGCCAGCATCTCTTGAACCCCATTGTTGTGCTCATTCTGCTTCTCTATGAAAGCTCTAAACTCAGCATTGACTGAGCTTTGCTCATCCTGGTTCTTCTGAAGAACTTCCAGAGTCCTTGCAAGACGGGAAGGTTCATCAGAAGAAGCTTCACAGCTTCTATCCAACGGGATGGCATTGTGATCTGTAGCTTCCATTGATAAATCATTTGCAGGGATTTCCTCAACAGGAACTGATTCAGCAACATGATCTTCTACATCTGCTTCTTGGATAGAAGCATCTCCATACTTTGCAGCAGGAACCTCAGAATCTCCATTCTCAAGTGCCTGAAGAATGGCAGCTAGATTCCTGGGTGCAGAAGGACCTTCAACTTCTGGTGGGTCAAAAACTTCTGGAATGACTAAGCTTGGGTCTTTCTTAGAAGGGTTTTCCCTCAAAAAGTCAAAGAGGGTCTTGAAATCCCCGAGCAGAACTGGATATTGAGGTCTCCAGACCACAATTTCCCTGCAAGGATTAGCTTCCAATGCAGCAGCCAATCTTGCTACATCCAATTCATCCACAAAGGGCTTTTCTTCCAAGGTGTACCTTCCTCCGAGACGAGCAAACCAGAAGTCTTCATAGCTTTTTAGAATTCCACGAGGCCGTGGAGCAGCTTCTACACAGGCTTCCTGAAGTTCTAAAAATAGATCATTTGATTCTCTGCGTAAGATCCTCCAGAACTTCCTCATAGCGACGTCATTCAGGCCAGAACTTTCAGCAATTCTGAGGGTATCAAAGATACTTCTGAGATTCCTCTTTACCTTTTCAAAAATTACACCAATAGGGTTGACAAGGCGGGATTTTATTTTGGTTTTTGAAAAGGCAGGGTTGGGGATGAAATACGGTTGAGGTTCTCTATCCAACCTATAAGAAGATTCTGCTTCATTATCGGACTCTAACACAACCAGTTCAGCTTCAGGATGTGGCTTTGGAGTGTAATTGCAGTCGCGGAGTAGTTGCTCATGTGATGCAGAGGTTGGAAGATCAGAACCACTATGGTTGTTTTGAGAGGTGGAAGGAATGTGTTCAAAGTTGGCATGAGGAGGAGGTTGAGATATGGAGATATTTGAGTGAGGTGGAAAGAGAGTTTGAAGAGGTGGTATATCCAAAACAGGATTGATGGTGGGTGGAGAAGAAGGAATGGTTACAGGAGAAGATGGAGGTGTAAGAACATGGACATTTATATGTGATTCTGATGGGGCTTTTTCTAGTTCAGGAATAGGGGTAACCGCTATTGGTGCAACTTCTGAAATACCAGCAGGAGTAGAATCAGGTTCAGAAATACATATACCTTTGGATGCTTTCTGAATAGCTTTGACCACAGCCTCAGTCTTCTTCTGTTTCTTACTCTTCAGCTCTTCAACAATCTTTGTTTTGCCGCTAGAGATCTCTTTCCTTCTGACGCTCGCCAAAAGATTCACAGCCTCTTGAACATCAATTTCTTCATCGGAGTCTTGAATTATCAGCTTCCTTTTTCTGGTTTTCTCCTTCTCAACAACTTCAACAATCTCAGCATTGTTATTTGACTTCTTCTTCTTCTTCTTCTTCTTCTTCTTAGCTTCCTTCTTATTCTTCTCAAAATCAACAGAAACAGCTTTAACAACCTTCGCAATGATTTCTTCCGGAACAACTTCCTTCTCAGTGGTAGCAGCAACTTTCTGAACAACCTTCACCTGATTAACAGGAGGATGATCAAACTTTCTTTTGGTTCTTTCTTCCTTCTTGCGATTTACTTTAATAGGAGCACCTTTCTCTTGATCTTTAAGACTTTTATCCTCTTTTTGTGACTTCAGATACCTAGTTCTAACTTCTGGTACCTCACTATTGAAGAAGGTTTCAAATTCAGCTAGAACAGGTTCTCTTCTGATTCTTGTTCCAGCAAGAGGTTGAGGAGTCTTGATGATAGTCTTAATCACCTTCATCTTCTTTAAAGTGAAAGCATTCAAGCAGGCCCCAGAGGTGACAGCAAGTTCTTTGATAATACCTTCAGTTTCCAGGTTCTCAACAATCTTGGAATGAACCAGAAGATTTGTGATAATTCTACCAAAAGGAATGGTGGTACAATTTTTTTCTCTGAAGGCATTTCTGGACTCCTTCACAGCCTTCCACATATGGTTGAAGATAATGTAGATAGCATCAACCTTCTTCTTAGTGGCAATGCAATACAAAATGTATTTTTGCTCATTGTTGACGAAGTCAGAAGCATGTGTCCCTTTCCTGTGATAAAAACACCCAAGAAGAATCTTGGTCCAGATTTTGTAGAGATCTCTCATGTCCTTGACATTCTTTGTTTCATTTATGTCTGTGTAGAGAGTGGATAAAACATCTTTCCAAATTGCCCTTTGATCGATTTCAAAAGCTCCTTCAGGGTTTTTCAGATCAAACATCACCCTTAAGATGTTCTCAGTTACTACCACAAACTTTCCATGGACGAAAGACAATATGGATTTAGGAGCGACAACTGCATGTACCCAGAATTCCTTGACAAGATCTGGGTAGACTGGTCCACAGAACTCTGCGAACAACGAAGTCCATCCTTGAAAAATTATATCTTCTTTGAGATGAAATTGGTGTTCTTCAATGTTATCAAAATCAACCATGAGTTCACATAGAACTTCTAATTTATCCTTAGGAATGGAGCACGCAACGACTGGAGTGAGTTCCTGATTTTCTTCATCTTCAATATGGAGAGGAGTAGATGAACCAGCATTTTGAGATGAAGAAGCAGCCATTGAAACAGAATGAACAACTAGGAAGAACAAATTCTGGGTTTTCGGTTAGGGTTTTAGAAGCGACTAAGAAGTTTTCAAAAGAGAGTATGCAAGAAGAAAGAGAGACAAGGAGCGAAAAAAGATATATGAGATGATTTGAAAAGAATATATAGAGACGGATTAAAAAAATATGCAATAAAATTTTGAGAATGAACAGTTACAGAATCAAAAGAAATCAATTACATTAAATGGTGAGTGACGTCAGGTGAGAGAACGTGGTAAATGAAATGATTTAACACAGTTACCTAGATCGGCGTCTTTTCAACTGCACGCTTTTTACTAACCGTACAGACACGCGTTCACCATCCGAAAATAGATGACAGCTGTATTTTTCTGAATAGACTTTACGCCTACTGATTCTGATCACTGCTTCTGATTGTCATTCTTTAGAAATGATCTTGTTCTGATAGGATCATCTTTCTTCCCAAGGATCACATCTTCTGAATGAGCTGAAGCAAGTCTAGGTGATCTTCTGACAGTTGGCTCTTCAGAAATCCTGAGATTCTCTAAAGATGCAGCAACTTGATCTTCTGATCCATTGCTTCTGAGACTGCCAGCTTCTGCAGCTTTGCTTCTTGGTTCTACTGCTTCTGATATATCAATATCAAAATCTGCAAAATTCTCAAACTGCTTTGGTTTTTCAAGACCAAGCTTATCATCAAACCTGATATTGATTGATTCTTCTACAATCAATGTTTCAGTATTGTATACTCTGTAGCCTTTAGAGCGTTCAGAATATCCAAGAAGGAAACACTTTTGTGCTTTAGAATCAAACTTACCAAGATGATCTTTAGTATTCAGAATAAAACATACACATCCAAAAGGATGGAAATATGAAATGTTGGGCTTTCTGTTCTTCCACAATTCATAAGGAGTCTTATTTAGAATAGGTCTGATAGAGATTCTATTCTGAATATAACACGCAGTGTTTATTGCTTCTGCCCAAAAATGCTTAGCCATATTGGTTTCATTGATCATGGTTCTGGCCATTTCTTGTAGAGTCCTATTCTTTCGCTCTACAACTCCATTTTGCTGTGGAGTTCTAGGACAAGAGAAATCATGGGCAATACCATTTTCTTTGAAGAACTCCTCAAAGAATCTGTTCTCAAATTCGCCACCATGATCACTTCTAACCTTTATGATTTTGCACTCTTTCTCAGATTGGATCTGAGTGCAGAATTCAAAGAACACTGAATGAGACTCATCCTTGTGTTTTAAGAACTTTACCCATGTCCAGCGGCTATAATCATCTACGATGACTAATCCATATTTCTTCCCTCTGACAGATGCTGTTTTGACTGGGCCAAACAGATCAATGTGCAAGAGTTCTAACGGCCTTGAGGAAGAGACAACATTCTTAGACTTGAATGCAGGTTTGGAGAACTTGCCCTTCTGACATGCTTCACAAAGAGCATCTAATTTGTATTTCAGATTAGGGAGTCCTCTGACAAGATTTAGTTTGTTAATCTGAGAAATCTTTCTCAAACTAGCATGTCCTAATCTTCTGTGCCAGACCCATTGCTCTTCAGAAACAGACATAAGACAAGCCACCTTCTGATTCTTAAGATCCTGAAGATCTGTCTTATAAATGTTGTTCTTTCTCTTGCTTGTAAATAGGATTGAGCCATCCTTCTGACTTACAGCCTTGCAAGACTTTTGGTTGAAGATTATATCATAACCATTGTCACTTAATTGACTTATGGACAATAAGTTATGCGTTAATCCTTCTACAAGAAGTAAATTAGTTATGGAAGGAGAGTTACCAAGACTTATGGTTCTAGAGCCAATGATTTTGCCCTTCTGATCTCCTCCAAACTTGACTTCTCCACCTGGTTTAAGCACCAGGTCTTGGAATGTAGACCTTCTTCCCGTCATGTGTCGCAAGCACCCAGAGTCCAGGTACCATGACATTTTTCTTTTTGTCCTCTTTGTCGCCAAGGATATCTGCAACAGAAATTATCTTCTCCTTAGGTACCCACAATTTCTTGGGTCCTTTCTTGTTAGTTCTCCTCAAGTTCTGATTGAACTTGGGTTTAGCAAAATATTTAACAGGAGGAACAACATGATATTCTTTAGGTTTGTCAGCATGATATTTCTTAGGATGTGTCACATGCTTCTTGGTGTGAACAGTGTTAAACTTTTGTGCATGTGAAGTGAGCCTAATATCATGAGCATGGCCATATTTGAACTGATCATACAATGGCTTGTATGTGATCTTCAGATCATCAACAGGTTCAAATTTATGTGAGGTATCACCCTCATAGCCAAAACCAAACCTTCTGTTTCCAGAAACACCATATATCATAGAAGCAAGATGACTTCTGCCAATACTTCTAGATAAGAACTTTCTGAAGCTCGAGTCATATTCTTTCAGAATATGATTCATGCTAGGAATGGATTTTTCTGTTTCAGAAGGAGATCCACTATCTTTGGATAGATTTAAAACTTTTTCCTTCAGTTCAGAATTTTCCACTTCCAGCTTCTTAGTTTCAAATTCAAACTGCTTCTTCAGCTTTTTGTATTTGATACTAAGATGAGCCTTGAGTTCCAGAAGTTCTGTTAAACTGGAAACTAACTCTTCTCTAGATAGTTCAGAAAATACCTCTTCAGAATCTGATTCTGATGTAAATTTTGATCCATCATCTTCTGTAGCCATCAGCGCGAAGTTGGCTTGTTCTCCTTCAGAGTCTGATTCTGATTCAGAATCATCCCATGTTGCTATAAGACCTTTCTTCTTATGAAACTTCTTTTTGGGATTCTCCTTCTGAAGTTTTGGACACTCGTTCTTGTAATGTCCAGGCTCATTGCACTCATAGCAGACAACCTTCTTCTTGTCAGATCTTCTGTCACCAGAAGAATCTCCACGTTCAAATCTCTTTGAACTTCTGAAGCCTCTGAACTTCCTTTGCTTGCTCTTCCAGAGTTGGTTTACCCTTCTGGAGATCATGGACAGTTCATCTTCTTCTTCAGATTCTGATTCTTCAGGATCTTCTTCTCTAGCCTGAAAAGCGTTAGTGCATTTTTTAACATTAGATTTTAATGCAATAGACTTACCTTTCTTCTGAGGCTCGTTTGCATCCAGCTCTATTTCATGGCTTCTCAAGGCATTGATAAGCTCTTCCAAAGAAACTTCATTCAGATTCTTGGCAATCTTGAATGCAGTCACCATTGGACCCCATCTTCTGGGTAAGCTTCTGATGATCTTCTTTACATGATCAGTCTTGGTGTAGCCTTTATCCAGAACTCTCAATCCAGCAGTTAAAGTTTGAAATCTTGAGAACATCTTCTCAATATCTTCATCATCCTCTATCTTGAAGGCTTCATATTTCTGGATTAGAGCAAGAGCTTTAGTCTCCTTGACTTGAGCATTTCCCTCATGGGTCATTTTCAATGACTCATATATATCATGGGCAGTTTCCCTGTTAGATATCTTCTCATACTCAGCATGAGAGATAGCATTCAGCAAAATAGTCCTACATTTATGATGATTCTTGAAAAGCTTCTTCTGATCAACATCCATTTCTTGCCTCGTAAGCTTTACGCCACTAGCTTTCACTGGATGTTTGTAACCATCCATCAGAAGATCCCATAGTTCACCATCTAGACCAAGAAAGTAACTTTCCAGTTTATCTTTCCTGTATTCAAAGTTTTCACCATCAAATACTGGTGGTCTAGTATAACCATTATTACCATTGTATTGCTCAGCAGAGCCAGATGTCGATGCAGGTGGATCTGTTGGAATTTCACCAGCCATCTTTTACTGAAGCGTTTTTCTCTTCCTGAATCTTTTCTAAACACGGTTAAGTGCTTGCGCCTTAGAACCGGCGCTCTGATGCCAATTGAAGGATAGAAAAACACTTAGAAAGGGGGGGGGGGGGTTTGAATAAGTGTAGTCTAAAAACTTGAACGATAAAAATAATTTGCACAGTTATTTTTATCCTGGTTCGTTGTTAACTAAACTACTCCAGTCCACCCCCACGGAGTGATTTACCTCACCTGAGGATTTAATCCACTAATCGCAACAGATTACAATGGTTTTCCACTTAGCCCACGACTAAGTCTTCTAGAGTATCCTGATCACAACCTGATCACTCTAGGAACAAATGCTTAGACACAAGCTAAGACTCTCTTAGAGTATCCTGACCACCACGTGATCACTCTAATTACTTACAAATTAATGTAATCAATTCTAAGAGTATTACAAATGCTTCTGAAAAGCTATAATCACAACAGTGATATTTCTCTTAATGTTTAAGCTTAATCTCACTAATATATTACAACAGTAATGTAGTGAGCTTTGATGAAGATGAAGTTTCTGAGCTTTGAGTTGAACAGCGTTTCAGCAAGTTTTTCAGAATAAGTTCTTTCAGAATCATTAACCTTGCTTCTCATCAGAACTTCATATTTATAGGCACTTGAGAAGATGACCGTTGGGAGCATTTAATGCTTTGCGTATTCCGTACAGCATCGCATTTAATGTTTCACGCTTTTGTCAACTACCTCGAGCCTTGTTCACGCTGTGTCTACTGACGTTGCCTTTAATAGCTTCCAACGTTCCTTTTGTCAGTCAGCGTAGCCTGCCACCTGTACTTTCTTCTGATCTGATGTTTGTGTATACAACGTTTGAATATCATCAGAGTCAAACAGCTTGGTGCATAGCATCTTCTTGTCTTCTGACCTTGAAGTGCTTCTGCGCGTGATACCATGAGAACTTCAGTGCTTCTGCTTCTGATCTCAAGTTCTTCTGATGCTTCCATAGACCCATGTTCTGATTCTGCCTTGACCATCTTCTGATGTCTTGCCAGACCATGTTCTGATGTTGCATGCTGAACCTTCTGAGTCAAAGCTTCTGAGCGCTGATTTGTGCATACTATTTATATATTTCCTGAAAAGGAAATTGCAATGTATTAGAGTACCACATTATCTCACACACAATTCATATCCTTGTTATCATCAAAACTAAGAATATTGATCAGAACAAATCTTGTTCTAACAGAACAAACAACCATCACTAATCAAGCTCACAACAATTAATGTATTAAAGAAGTAGTAAAGCATGGAGAGGGAGTAATAAGGCTTTAGGGCAGTAAAAAAGTATGTAATTATGTATACTAAACCAAAAGTTGTCAATGCATTGCATGCATCACTATCTAGTCAAGTGACAATCATGTATCAATTAGGAAAAGCATAAAGCATACAAGAGCATGAGATTTATCAAGGGGAAGTAGCACATATCATATTTACATATCTTAAAATCAATGGTAAAGTGTCATGGCACTACTAAAAAATATTCACAAGTTTTAGGTCAAAGTATTAAACATATGACACTTAGATGACAACCAAAGCATACCAATGCATGAATATACATCATAGGTGAGTAGCATAAAATCGCCTTTCATCCTCTTATGTCACACAAAGAAGATTCAAACAATTAGAGAAAGTAGCAACAAGTTCTATGTACAAATCATGTGCATACTTCAAAAGAAAGCCTAAATAGGTTAGTTTGAAAAGAGATGAAGTTTTGAAAATATGGAACCTAAAAGAGAACCAACTATAGGAAGCCATTACACATCAAGTTCTAGGTCAAAGACCTCATATCAAATCATGTTGATCAACAGGTTTAAACCAAAGCAATTGGCTTACAAAAATAAGTCAAATTAGGTTAAACTAGATGAGACATGTATCAAAGTTGAATGAGGTTAGAAGTGTACTTGTTATGTAAACAAAGGATCAAAGTAAGAAATTAATAGAACTTTAAGAGGTTCTCTAACATCTAAGAGACCACTCTAAAAGTTTCTCACAAACTTATAAGTCAATGTGACAAAGTTATGTTCAATTATCAACCAAAACTAACTATTTACATGTTGAAAGAAAAGCTTCAAACAAAGATACAAGGGGTGAGTTAAAAGTCTCAAATTATAGCTCATAATACCTCTAAATATCCTTAATTATTATATACAAAAAAGACCCCAATAATTGCACAAGTGCACTCTCAGTTATTAGCAACATTCAAACAAGTATCATTTACCAACACAAGCAAGATAGCCCTCAAAGATTCAAACCAAAACCTAACCAAACATTAAAAAAACTTGAATTTCGGTACATTGCATCATATGTGTGTCCCCTGAATGTACACAAGAAATTGGAGCAAAAATCATTACCTAAGTCTTTTAATCAAACTGATTCACAAAAAATACCAATACAAAGGAGTTTATGGGCATACTTAAGGAAAAGTCTCATAAAAAATATCAAATAAACTTGTAAAAATCTACAAAATTATTCAAACTTATCCTAAGACATTTTTGTATTTAAAACATATTTTCTTGCATTTTTATTTGGAAGAAAAATGAATCACCAATCAAAAGTTAAGAAGAAAAGAAAATGAAGCAAAAAAGTAAGTCTGTCTGCCAGGGGGTGAAAAAGTTATAATCTCCTAAGTTGAATCTCTTTTATAGCGAGCTTGGGCCAGAAAACATGGGGTGTAAACATCAATTGGGGTAAGGCACAATCATCCAAAACGGATGGCCCAGGCCTATTGTGTAAAGCCCGAGCCTATTTTCGAATTAATGGATGAATTATGAAGTGAATGTGAATTATTGGGGTTTAAGTCATTCTGTTGTAATTAATTAATTAATTAGTGATAGAGATATAACGAAGCGATTAATTAATTGGGCTTGTTTGGTGGTTGGCAGTAGAAATGTGGGGGTATAAGTTAAGCCAAATTGAAATTTTGGAGTAAAGCCCAAAAGAGATAATAAGTTGTCAAGGGTTTGGTTAAATTAGGAAAATTAGGTTAATGAAAGTGGTGTGGAGAAATTAGAGAAAAGTTGGAGAACGTGAAGTTGCAGAGGAGAGGAAAAGAGGTTGCCGTGAAGAGGAAAAAGTGGAAAAAGGGGCAAAAGCCAAGAATCGATCGGAGAAGATTATAGAGCGGTCTCCATTGCAAGGTAAGGGTGGGGTTCAAAATCTATAATCAGGATTATGATGAATGATATGTGGGATTTTAGGTATTGGAATCTCTATGGTGTTTGATGTTGTTGTTGTATGTGTTAATGTTGTTTATTAAGATGTTTTTCTGAAATCGATAAGGAAATTGGTTTTGTTCTGTCAATTGAAATGTTGTTGAAAAAAGAAAATTTGTTCATGTGGATTTAGTGTAAATCGATATTTTTGAGATACTGGTTGTTATATAAATGGATCGATGGAATTATGGTTGAAATTGGATTCTGGGAAGAAGAAAAAGAAAAAGAGAGATTATGGAAAGAATGAAGAAGTGGTGGCGGGGGGCAACAAGAACTTGGGGTGGGATCCTCATATGCTTGGGGTGGGCGCCCCATATGCTAATTGAAAAGGGGGATGGGCGCCCCATATATGCATTAGGATACTACCACTTTTCTGTTCCTCCTTTAAATTCCATCAGCCTAATTTGAATAATAGGTAACTGACCATATCTTAGTAGCTATTTAAGTATGACTTAGAAATTGAACATTGAGTTTTATTTCAGTAATAATAATTTGATAACAAACTCAATTAAAATAGCAGAAGTATATGTACATATTAGTTGGTAACAGAGTTTGGAATTTTAGAAGAAAAGAATTGGTTAGTAGCAGGAGCTTTTGATGACAGTAGTAATAATTGACAGAGTTTAGTGGTAATAAATGACAAAGTAAGTATTAATTGGCAGAGGTAGTGTAACAATAGCAGAAAATTGGTTTAACATTTTGGGTGACAGTAGAATAATGACAGATAATAGATGTTGTTAGCAGAAGTAAATTTTAATGATAGAGAACTATTATATGCAATAGGAAATTGATGAAAACGGCACTGAATAGGAGTATTAGTAATTTTAACCAATAAAATTAATTAACCAGTTTGAGTCGAAAACTATCTGAATAATTACGGAACGCATGTAGGTTGTTTTGGTTAAATTGGTATATTGAATATACGTTGAAAACATGTAACTTATAGGTGATGAATTTAGTTGAATTGCCTCTAATTATTGGCAAAATAAAGTTGTAGGATTTATGGCCAATGTTGATTTGTCGTTGAATTGCCATTGAATTATTCGTGATGATTTATGGTTGTTAATTTGTTGTTGATATGTTGTCGTTGGTATGTTGTTGTTGATTTGTTGTTTTTGATATGTTGATACTAAGTTGTAGGCCTATGGCCAGTGTTGAAGCTATGATGAGTACCTCTATTTATTGGTACAATGTTGATAAGTTGTATATTGTTGTTGAATCATTATTATTGTAGTTGTATGACATCCATATTGCATCGCATACATCACATTATCAAGTTGGGTTTAACACCTGTTTTTCATTTAAGTATTTTATTTAATTATTTGCTATGTGATTTATTTAATCTTTAAGTGGTAAATTATATGCTTATGTGATATTTGTGTTATATATCGAGTTTTAATAGTAAATAACATGAGTTAATGAGTTAGATGAATTATTGGGCCTAAGTTGGCATTAGTAAGTGGGAGTGTTAATTAGAGCCCATTAGTAATTCGGAAGATAGTAAGAGTTTCACAAAACAAGGGTTTTAGAGAAGAATAGAATTAGAACTCATTTTTTGGGGATTTTGGTGAAAGAAGATAAGAGAGAAGAGAAGAGGAGAATCTCAAGGTTGAAGATAGAGTTGGCTTCAATCCAAAACCTAAGGTAAGGGTGGGATTTTTTCATGCTAAAGGGATGTATGATGATGTTTAGGGTGGGTTGGATTGTATGTTGAACCATGGATTATCTTTCTATAGAACTTTAGGGTTTATGATGAAAATGCATGAAATCTTTGATTGAAAATGTGTTTTGATTGATGTTTGATGATAGATGATGATAGATTTCGTGTTTATACATGTTTAATTGTTGATTTAAATGAGTCTTGGGTGAGGGAAGGGTGATTACGCATGTATGTTGCTGCTATCGTTTTTTTGCATAATCATGCTTCCGCTAAGCGAGCTCGGGCTCGCTAAGCGGATGTTGTTTCATAAGCATAAGCACGCTTGATGGTCGCTAAGTGGACCCTATTTTATAAAACTTGTCCAAACTTTGAAATGATGTATCTTTTGATCCGTAACTCCTTTTCGTATGCCGTTTGAACCTCCGTGAAGCTGTAATTGAGGTCTTTCCATTGTATATGCTTTGAATATCTTTGGAAACTCTTGCGAATCATTTTCTTGAATTGGATTGTTGTATGATGTAATTATTGTCTTGAGATGAATTGTTGTTGTATGATGATGCAACATGGTGACATGATAATGACGTGATGCATTCTTATGAATGATGGTGATTTTGTTGTTGTTGAAGTTCGACATTATATTGATGATGTTCGATGGTGATTTTGAGTGATGTTGTGACGTATTGTTTGTGTTGTATGTGTTGTGTTGGTGTGGATGTTGCATTCATTGTGTCACATCCATTTGCATAAGCGACGGTGGCCTTATTGGTAAATAGAGACGGTGTGCCCAATGGTAAAATTGAGACGGTGGGAGTTTTACTCCAAATTGGTACCACATGCATTTGCATAAGTCGAGTCGCATTTGAATGGCATTTGATGTTATGCTCAATATGTGTTTGTATGATGTAGTGATGGGATGTTGTTGAGATGTGATGATGAGATGTTTGCTTGATGTATTGGTGTTATATTTGTGATTAGAATATGATGTTATACTTGTTGGTTGACAATCTTACCGTATTACTAGATGCTTAGCGAATTGAACTGTATAACATGCTATGTGATGAGAAGTGGTGATATATGTATGATCTTTACTACGCTTTGAATATTATCATACGTTTCTTTATAATGAATGATATCTACCCCTTCTGTTTGAATGTTACCCTTTATTGGTAAAGTGCAGGTAATGTCGTGGAGTAGTCGTATACCTATTAGCTCATGTCGGTGTGTCGATGCTCTGATACGTAGCACTCGGGGGACGTCTAGTTTGCTTTGATGATGTCGAGTCTTATTGTTGTTGTCGTGCCGTTTCTTGTATTATGTTTGGATATGGTTACCTCTTATGGATTATGTTGTTACATCCTATAGAGATATGTTGGATTCTTAGTCGCCCATGTTTGGCATGCATGACTTGGATATTGTTGTCGATGTTGTTCTGCTACGATATTATAAATATATGACTTTTGATGACTAATGGATTAAGTTTCCCTCCTTTGTACTTGCTATGTATCTGTCTATGTGAGCATGTGTTTGTGATTTGTTTTAGACGCAATTGTGATGCCTCAAATGTGATGTATGTTTTAAGACTTTTATACTCTGATTTTTGTTTATAATTACCGGGTAGATTTGGGGTGTTACATTGGGGGCTTATGCTCTATACGTTGGCCTGGATTGACAAATATTAAGTTGAAGGCTTATGCCTTGTTTTTAAGTTGAAGACTTATGCCTTGTTGATGCCTCTATTAATTGGTAGTTTTTAAGTTGGGAGTTCTGCTCCGATGGTACCACATGCATGTGCATTGTCTTGAGTCACATTTTAAGCCGCATATTTAAGTTGTTGTGTTGATGAGTTGTGAAGATTTTAGTAACTATTTGTATGAAGTGGTGATTTTATATACTCAAATTCTAATATATTATTTATCATACACTTGTTTATATAGTTCGATATCTCACCCCTTCTGTTTGAATGTTACCCCTATGTTGATGACGTGCAGGTAAACAAGAATGAAGACTAGTTAGCTTCGATAGTTCGAGTCGGTGATGTCAATCTGATACGTAACACTCGGGGCATGGATAATAGTTGTTTAGTTGTTGCCTTTGTTTTATGTTGCTGGATTTTTAAGTTGAATTTTAATAAGTACCATGATGTTTCAAGTTGTTTTAGTTGAACAAGATGATATGTTATTTAAAATTGAATATTGTGATTCCACTGCGTAAGTAATAAAAAGTTGTTTGGTTTTAAAGACTAAAGTATGTTATTATTGGTTCATCCGAATATGATGAGTTATTGTGGACCTCCGTTTTTTTTCCGGGCCATACCTCTGATCTGTAGAGATACGTGAACTGACTCTTTTTTATCGCTTAATGCTTTCGCATTTTTGAAAATTCACAGAGTCGCCACCGACCTTTTATTTTATCCAATTAAGGAAAGGTTTATAAAAGAAACAGAAAAAAGACCTTTAAGAAATTCTGGGTAAGGGGGTAGGTTATACAAAGGGAATGTGTTAGCACCCTTTGTATCCATGGTTATCCATGGGCTCTTAAGTTTGCTTAGCTCACTTGTTTTTTCGATCACTTTTCAATTGCTTTAGAATGCTCATATGTGGTTTCAAATACTTTTGTAAATTGAATTTTGTAATGATCCGTGTGTGGATGTATACAAAATGCTTGTTTATCTTTCGAAAGATGTTTTGAAAAGAACGTTAACTTTGTAATAATCCGTGTTTGGATGTATACAAAGTATTGTCTTTTTGGAAAGTTTTGTTTTGAAAAACAACAGTGTATGAGAATTTTGTTTGTTTTGATTTGAGCAAGCAAACTAGGAGGTCTACCCTGAGTTGTAAGGTCTTTATCCTATTTCCTTTAAAAATCTATCCTTTCACCGGATACAAACAAAAGGTTCGATTTTGTACTCGAAACAGTGGAATTTTGACTTTGATTTTGAAAAGAATGAGAAGGGATTACCTTAAGAGGTGCAAGTGTGATTGTGATTGGATTCAGATATTTTATCTTTGAAGTTAGTGATCTAACGGTTCAATTTTATCTTTGACATACACGCAGTTTATATGTGCGGGAAATTAAAATGCAGAAATGTAAAGTGCGGAAAGTAAATCTACGCTATTACATCGATTGTGCAGGAAATGTAAACTAGCCTATTTACATGATTTTGACATCCTATACATTTATCTAGGAATTTAAATTGCAAGAAAAATAAAAGGCATGTTTTTGGATTTTTTATGATTGGTTTTAATTATAATTAATGCATGATTAATTAAATTAAAATGAAGAAAAACGATGAAAATAAGATTTAAACCTAGAAATTAAGTTTAAAATATGTACAAAATATTTGTCAATTAATTTTAAAACAAAACTAATTTTTTTGGAATTTTTGGAATGGATTTGAAATTGATTTAAGTTAATTAAAACATAATTATGCAAATAATTATACAAATAATTAAAACTTAAAGAGAAAATTATTCAAAATATGTACAAAATTAGTTTATAATATATAAACAATATTTAACACAAAGAACAATTTTTTTATGATTTTTTTGATTGGTTAGAATAATTAAAAAGTAAATATATAAATATATACTAATTAATTATGCAAAATATTGAAATTTTGAAGAAAAATAAAATATTTTTATTTTAGAAAATAATATATTATTTTAGAAGTCTAAAAATATTTTTTGTGTATTTTTTGGATTTTTAAAACTATTTTTAATTAATTTAACAAAGAAATTAAAATAAAAATAGAAAATAAAAGGATACTGATCAGGTGTGGTTGGATTGAGAGTCCATATCATGGGCTAGCGTGTCTGGTACGCAGGATGAGTTGGCAAGTGGATCAGAAGTTATTTTTAAAAAAAAACACGCGCGCTCTCTGGCCAATAGGGAGGAGCCACGCATCATCTTCTTCATCAGAACCACCTTTTTACACCTTGCGTTTGCAGGTGGTGTAAAAACTCCCACCTATTACACCTGCAAAAAATAGCGAATACAAGTAAAACGTGATATAAATCTGGCGTGATACCATGGTTGAATTCGTCTGGTCCATACGAATTCAATAGGACATGTTTGAACCTGTAATTTTGCCTAATTTGGAAAGCCCTAATTTTGAGATGAAGAACCCTAAAATGGTAGTTTCGTGTATACGTGTTCAAACTTCAATTAAGTTTCCAGAAATGATCTACACATCAAACCAAACTCAACTATATGTCTACATCTTGTTAAGCATGCGTGGATAACCAGATACGAATTGATTTAAGTTCGAACAAATTATGACCTGTATAGCTCGATTTAGTGAGCTTCAAGGCTTGTAATTGATTGGGATACGTTTATTGATGTTCAAAGATGATGTTTGAATGCTTTGTTTGAACTGAAACTAGTTAGAAACTAAAATTCGAATTTTGAATTTCTTTCAAAAAGTTCCAAGTGGTTACAAGTGTATTATGAGTAAGGCTTTGTTTCTGAACTTGTCTCTCTTATTACTGAAGTATGGTAGCCTATATATAAGCATTGAGTGCTTAGAATTGAAGCTAAGAAGCATCTAGTTGCCTTTGTGGAATTCTTGAATTTTTTATATTAAAAAGCTTTGAATTATTGACCAAGTCTTCTTGTCTTCAATGCTCTTGCCTTGCTCTTCAATTCTCTGCAGAAAAATGAAGATTCCTTGGGTGAGTCATGCTTAAGATTTAAGCCATCCATTATCCTTTCATTTCTCTTTTTAATTTAATCTTAAAATAAGATAAAATTATGCAAAAAATGAATAAAAAATGGTGTGGGCTTAGTCTTGGTCGTGGGAGGCCCATAATATCATGGAAATGATGTTTGAACCATGAAAACTTGGCCCCATTTGGAAAAAATGCATTTTTGAGCAATGTTGGTTTTATGCATTTTCCAAAATTTAGCCAACTTCAACAAGGTGTAAATCCCTCAATTTTTGTCATATGAAGGAGATCTTGAACTTTTTGGAAACCTCAAAGAGTCCTCTAACCAATGCCTTTGGTCTCATGTCAAAATGATTTTTGATGCTCCTTGTGTGTCCTTTTGAAAAAAGTGTCTTTTTGTTGACTTTGAAAATGACCTGTAATGTCTTTGATCATATTTTTCAAATGGTGAATCCAATGACCATGGGATCAATGGCATTTGAAAGATAATTGAATTTCCTTCAAAATTAGCTTTGGTTTGAATTTTTTGGATGAAGGATGAGAGAGTTATGATCAGTCAAAGTTGAGTTGACTTTTCAGGCAAAAACCCTAATTTTGAATCTTAGGGTTTTGTTGATTTTTGATCTTTCCTTGATGAATTATGATCATCCAATGATCAAATGATGAATCCTTTGACAAAATATGGACTTTGACAAAAACTTTCATTTTTGACTGTCTGTTGACTTTTTTGGTCAAACGGGTCGTCTGTTGACTGTTTGAGCTGCTGACGGTGCGTCTGAGTGAATTGAAGTTTGAAAATTTGTATGATGGTACTTTGAGATATATGGATGTGTATGAAATCCATTTGAGCTCTCAAAAACTTGTTTCTCCTGTAAAAACAAGAAAACCCTAGTCAGGGACTGTTTATGTAGGAGACAGTTAAGCGTACCTGATTTTTGTGCAGTGTTGAGTCTCTGCTAATCGCGTGATATTCAGAAGACTTCTAGAACAAAAATCTTGGAATTTTGAATTGTGAAAGATTGATTTGATTGATGGTACAAAACACCGAGAATTGTACTGCCAGCAGTTTGGCTGTCAACTGACTGTCCAGGTATTGATGTAGCAGTTAGAGTGAAAAATCAACAGTCAAAGTTAATTTTCTTTTTTTGTTGTTTTTGCTTTTTGTTTTATGTGAAAAATGAAAGTTTATTTACATGACTTGTTAAAAAAAATACAGACATAGTAAACAACTAATATTTACTTGTTACCAGTACAGTCTGAGTTTCCTGATTCTGCGCCTGCAAAAAGATTTAACTCTGTACCAATTGTGTCAGTACTATTTATCTGTAAATAAATAAATAGCATGTGTGAAGTAATAAAACAGTATTTGGCGTTTGCGTAAGAATAAATTCAACTGCAAGCCAAATTACTGTATAAGAAAAAAAATTCTAAAAACTAAGTATTTCATATGTCAGGATATAAAAATCCATGATTATATGAGACTCTTAATTTTCAGATCGAAGTTTTCTTGAAAAAAAGATGCGGGCAAATTTTGCGGTATAACAGTTATGTATCTGTTTTAATTGCGATTAATTTTCGTTGTTTTAAAGTTGAAAGTGTAGCATCCCATATGTTATAACTCTGATTTTTATAATTCTCGCCGGGTAGAAATAGGATGTTACATATTGTGTCACTCACGTCTACTTCATTTATTCCAATATCCACTATGTTAATCAATGTGCATCAATATTTCCCTAACCTATGGTTTTATTAAAATGGACGTAACATTATTAAAAAGGACCTTATATCAATTGGTCTAAATATTTTTTAGTAAAACAAGACAAAAGCACAAAACTTGACCAATCAGGACGCACCACCTCCATCATTAATCATATGAATAAAAAAAACGCCAAAAGACTGGGAAAGGAAGCCAATAGACAGACGCCACACGTGCTAAACGAAGGAAACAAGGATAACAAACTTTAGACTTTGGAGATACCACTCCGGTCGTCTTCTCTGATGATGCTTGCCGGAGCAAGCCACAATTTTGCTCAGAAATAAAAAAACGACCACCTTCCTACTCGATTTTCCCCCTAAGTCCAAATATGGTATTAGTTTTCATCAAAAAGCCTTCTAACACCCAAATCAAACGCATCTTCTAAAACCATAATCTCATAGATCTCACCCAAAATGTGATAAAACGCTTAATCAAACTAGCCTTCACCTGCTGTGCATGAATATGATATCTAACATCAACAAAAACAAGAATCAAACTCATTCAAGCATGCATCAAGATCTGTAAAATTACAATGCAACATACAACACCAAAACATTTGGCAAATGCCCAGCCTCCCAGTGTGAGGAGCTCCCAGATTCAAATGACCCCGCTCACATTTATATTATGCTCTGTGAATTTCAAAGGATATCCTAGATGATTCTCGAACGATTCTCCAAGAAAACTCTACAAACTTGGTCAATCCGTCTTGAATAGTGATAAATGCTTCAAGAAGGAAATTTGAACTCAGGAGTTGTTACTAAACCTTGGAGCTTACTTGTGGAAACAATGGTGTTGATGGGAGTTTGAACGCAGCTAGGGTGATACATGTGGTTCAGCTTCCATTGATTGATGGAGGTGGTGATGATGTTGTTTGAGAATGGAGATTAATGATGAGGACGAAAGTTGGATGTGGTTGAAGGTTGTTAGAAGCAGTTAGGGTGGTTGTAGGTTTGTCACACGAAGGTGAGAGTGGGAGGAGAGAGAGAGATAGAGATAGATAGAGAGAGAGAGAGAAATGAAGATTATGAAAACTGAAGAAAATGAATGAAGACCCCTCAATCTGTGAAGGGTCTTTGGTTTATATACTTAGCACATGTAAGTTATGGTGTGGATGATGTATTCTATAACTCTTTCCCAAAACTTAGTATGCAAGGGTGGTATTTGTGGTAAGCTCGTGCATGCTATATCATTTCCAGGTTTATGCATGGCTGGACTGAGCAATATGTTGATGAAGCGTGTGCAATTCGTGCCCTTGCTTCAAGCTTTTCTAGCCTGAGGTCTTATCAACCAACCATGCCCAAGATGCTCTCTTTGTGTGCTTAAATCTTCCTCCATGATCTACTCTTTGTTTCAATCGTGTGCTCCAAAGGTAGGGGACATGGAGTAGAAGAGGATTTGTGTTCAGGATCTCTTGAGATAAAGGCCATAGGCTCATGCAAAATTGCATTGAAATCACAATGTCTCAATTTCCTGAACTGCACGCGCGTGACCTGACCTTGCCCGTCCACATGCAACTTTCACGCCCTTGACTTTGAGGTTCCATATCTCTAGATTCTCTCACTCAAATGTCATTATCCTGAGATCAATGGAAAGAGGAGCTAAAGTAGAACAAGCTTCATGTAGGATTGACCTAATATAGTGACAAGAAAGCCTTCAATGATTGAATATTTAGATGCCCTGAAAATTTGCACTTACCATGATCAGAAGAGATGTTGGAAGTTGCATTTGAATGTCGTCAGCGAAATGTTGTTGGCAGATTGAAACATTACCTGAGATGGGCTTTCAGATGCCACCTGGTGAATGGGTTGATGGTTTGTTCATCAGAATGAATCCATTGATTATATCTTGATGAAGGATTTGAAAGTCTTTGTGTTGACTGTTTCGGAACCGTCCAAGGTTACCGCTTTAAGTCTAGGAGGATAATCGTTACGGAACTTGTCCCAAGTTTTTCTGATTTAGATTTTGGAAGTTGATCATTGTGGAACCGTCTGAGGTATCGCTTTAGATCTGCAATGCTAGATCGTTCTGGAACCGTCTGAGGTATCGCTTTAGATCTTTGATGCTAGATCGTTCTGGAAACGTCTGAGGTATCGCTTTGATCTGTGATACTAGATCGTTCTGGAACCGTCTGAGGTATTGCTTTAGATCTTTGATGGCAGATCGTTCTTGAACCGTCTGAGGTATCGCTTTAGATCTGTGATGCTAGATCGTTCTGGAACCGTCTGAGGTATCGCTTTAGATCTGCAATGCCTGTTTTTGAGTTGGTTAGTGATCAGAATGAATCTTCGGCTTGATTATAACTGAGAGAACCGTTCATGGAATTCAGGTGAACACTGCATGTGATTGAGAACATCTTTGTCGAAGATATCCGTCTGCCTGAAAAATCAAGTTAGTGATATGCAATGTTCATGATGCATGTAATGTATGATATTCCCGGAGAAATATGCATGTTATGTTGTGTATGAATATGCGTATGAATATGCGCATGATGCATGATGTATGAATATGATGTATGAATATGAATATGTGGTGTATGAATATGAATATGTGATGTATGAATGTGAGATGTCGAGCTTCTATTTGGGAAAATAAATTTCCGCCAGTCATCTGGATATGACTATATTGTGATCGTTGATGATCTTTTGTCTTGTTTGAGTACCCTCGGATGGGGAAATTCTTTGAGAACCCTGGTACTCTGTTGAAGGATCTTTGAATATCACTTGGGAATGAAAGGTAGCTGGAAGTTCTGATGCCCTTTCAAATGGGAATGAGGAAGATGCATAATCCTCCGATGCACTATCTGACCAAGTCCGGGTGCGGGGATCACACCTTCTGAAGATAGCAATCTGGAACAATCCTGCTGGGGGATAAGACTTCTTTTGAAGAGAAAATCTTTTTGAGGAATTTGCTGAGAAATGCGTTTCTCTTGGGGATTTTCTTCTGATGGGATGATGTCCAGATAACTAGGACATTTCCTGAATGCTATTCCTGTTTTTCCTGGTAAACATCAATCATATTCAAATGCACATGTTCATTCAAAATTATCATTGGGACGCTTACGTATTTAAACAGAAAAAGTGAAAATGGTGATTTTTGAGCCTAAGCTGCATTGATTTTTGAAAAAGAGCCATGATAGGCTGGTTAGCACAGGGAGACAACAATCCTAGAAGTAGGAAATTGTCAGAAAGCTTTGGAAAATATTTATAAAGATAAATAGCTATGTGAAAACAATCCAGTCAAGTTTCAACTCTGCTATTGCCAATCTGTCTTCGAGCATCTCATCCCTCACTTGTTGGAAGAAAGTGATTGGACTGCTCGGTGTCTTTGAGGTGTTGAATCTTGATGGTGAGTAGGCAGCTGAACGGAACATAGTTGTATGCTTCATTCCCTAACTTTTGCCTAGGCTGCCCTTTCAGGTTTTCAGCCTACCGGGATAGTATTTGTTTAGTCTCTAATTTTTGCCTGGACCGCCCTTTCAGGTTTTCAATCCACCGAGACGCTCATTTTTTGCCTAAGTTGCCCTTTCAGGTTTTCAACTTAGCGAGCTGTTTTTTTTCTTTTTAAGCGAAGTATTTTTTTACTATGTCAGCATTCACAGGGTGTGGGAAATCCTCGCCATCCATGGTGGTAAGCAACATGGCGCCGCCGGAGAATATTTTCTTGATTATGAATGGTCCCTCGTAGGTGGGAGTCCATTTGCCTCTGGGATCACCTTGTGGTAAGATGATGCGTTTGACAACCAAGCCACCAGTTTGGTATGCTTGACTTTTGACTTTTTTGTTGAAGGCTTTGATCATACGCTTTTGGTATAACTGACCATGACAAATAGCTGCGAGCCTTTTCTCATCAATCAAGTTTATCTGGTCCAACCGTGTTTGAATCCAATCGTCTTCGTCTAGATTGGCTTCTTTCATAATCCTTAGGGAAGGAATCTGAATTTCAACTGGAAGAACTGCCTCCATACCATAGACTAAGGAGAATGGAGTTGCCCCTGTTGAAGTACGCGCAGATGTGCGATAACCATGAAGAGCAAAAGGAAACATCTCATGCCAATCTTTGTAGGTTACTGTCATTTTTTGTATGATTTTCTTGATGTTCTTGTTGGCAGCTTCCACCGCGCCGTTCATCTTTGGTCGATATGGAGAGGAATTATGATGCTTGATCTTGAACTGTGTGCAAAGTTCAGTAATCATTCTGTTGTTTAGATTTGTGCCATTGTCCGTGATAATCCGTTCAGGGATGCCGTACCGACAAATGAGATTGTATTTGATGAACCGGGCTGTCATACCCCAAAATTTACCTCATCTTTTACATCCAATTATTAAGTAGAGCATGTTACAAATCTACATGAGTTTTATTTCTATAAGGGTGTCTACCAAATTAGTGGGTTTAACATTTAAATTGTTAAGCCCAATTCTAAATCTTTTTCTAAAGATTCCCAATTTAAGATGGGTGTATTTTTGTAGAAAGTAAAGTTGGGCTCACTTAGACCTTAAGCCCATTAAGAAATAAAAAGAGAAATCTTGGTCTTAAACTTTTTCAAAACTAAAGCAAACTAATTTTCTAAGTAACAAATATCAATTAAAAAAAAGAAAAAAAGAAATTAGTAACAAAAGAGGGCGCCTGTGTCCATTTTGTTTTGTTAGGCTAGATTTTGGTTTTACTTTTATAATATATTAATTGTTATTATTATTAGGTAATTAGTAGTATAATTTGTTTAATCTCTTTAACTTTTTTCTTCTTTCTATGTAAACCAAATTTCTTTTTTATTATTATTTTAGTTAACAATTAGTATTAATATTATCATCTAATTATACTATCAGTTTTAATTGTTTATGTTAGTATTAATTTTTTTCTATGAATATTGATAATCATTATTAAATAATTAACAGTATTATTATTGTTATTATATTTAATTTAATTAATTTTTTTAGAGTCCATTTGACTTGGTCAATTAGGGTTTAGAAACCCTTTCTCCTTCCTTACCTCAAGCGGCCGCCGCGGCCATTCTTAGGCACAACCACAAAATTCTGGTTTTGTTTCAAGCCCAAGATCCAGATCAGCAACGAATCAGAATCGCGAAAGTTACAAAAAAATCAAATCCTTCCTATATCAAAACTGAAATCAAATCAAAACATAAATTGAATCAAAGATATCCATACAATCAGAAGCAAATCTTGTTACAAATCTTCAGAATATTACAATCGAATCTGAATCAATTTCTAAACTTAAATCTAATTATTCATATCTAATCTAATCATTCCTAATCCTAATCACTAACCCTAGAGCTATATAAACAAAAATCTAAAAGAGAAGAGGGGGACGAAAGATTGAGAGCGGAAAAAATCCGCGAAAAAAAATCCGAAGCAAAGAGGCGAAATCGGAGCATCCTCGCGGCCTCATTCGCTTGCGCCGTTGTCGTCGTCGTCTTCAATCTTACGCCTGAAATAAAAGAAAGTGAATACGGGATTAGAGAAGAAGATCGAAGGCTCGGAGATCCGCGAAGGAGTAAGAGGTAACCCGATTTACACTTAGCTTTAGGATTTGTTTTGTTATGATGATTGGCTTTTGATTCATGCTTTATGGGATTTTTGGGAATTCAGAGTTTGAAGGATTTAGATGAATGTTGTTGGATTTTTTCTGGAAAATAATATGAACATGGTTGTTGTTTGAAGAAAAGAGAAAGAGAGAATAACGTCACTGAGAGAGAAGGAGAAAGTTTCTTATGCTTTGTTTTGTGCTAATTTCTATTTTACTTTTTCTTTTCAATTATCTCTCCGCCACGTGGCGGCCTTCCATTGGGTGTTGGACCAAGTCACATAGGAAACAACGTTTCCTTCTTTCTCATGCTAGCTGCAATATATGTTTTCACTATCTCACTTTCTTTCTTTAATAATGAATTTTAATCATTAATCATGTTACTAAAAGGTGGGGGATTACTATATAGTTTTTTTTTCTAAGATTAATATTAGCCTAATTTTATTAAATCATTTTGTTTAAATAGATTTTGTTTTGATTAGTTATATTTCTACACTAGTTTTTTAGCTTATCCAAAAAATAATACAAAAAATAAGTTAATATAATTCTATTTATTTAGATAAAATGATCTATTCAAATATTAGGATTTAAATTATTATTCGTTCCGACTAAATTTATTGGTCGCGATGATTAATAATCGATTAATTTAATTAATCAAATCCTATAAATTAAAATAATATTTATTTTGCTAAATGGTTTTAACCAAATCTATTGGTTACGATGATTAGCATACCTTTTAAAACTCGTTATTATTTGTAATCGAATCTATCGATTACGAGGGATAACGATAAAATCAATAATTAATTATTAAAACACATCAATTTGCTAACGGTGATAATCGAATCAATCGATTAGAATAATTAGCAATGCTTTTATTAATCTGTTAATTATGGTGATTAAACCTATTGATCATCGCGATTAATAGTACAAATTAAAATCAGGGTTGTACGCCCAAACATATAAAAAAAACACTAAACCACGACACTACGGATTTTCATCCTTGTCAATCAGGCAATTTAAATGCCTTTCAAAACACAACTTTCAAAACTACGATAGGCCATTCAAAAAGCCTCTAAAACCATCTCAAATCAAATTTCAAATTCTAAGGCGTACAACCCTTCCCCGAACTACGTAGACTCTGATCCTCCATAAGGAGGTACGTAGGCACTTGGCAACAAGGCGAGTCCCCCACCCTAAAATCTCAATTTTACCCTTATTCAATTCTTTAGCATAAACCTTACCTTAATACTCTTAGCCATCAAACCTTTGCCTTAGATTCAAAGCCAATAGGAAAGGGTTGAGGGTGCCTAACACCTTTCCTCGACCTGAATATAGTAACTTACCCTGAATCTCACATCTGCGTAGGGTTTCCTATTCGCCCTTCAGAATAGGTGGCGACTCTCTAAGTTTAAATTTTAGGCAGGTTGCTACAGCTGGCGACTCTGCTGGGGATAACTATTTCGGTGAATTACTATGCTCCTATAGGTTTTAGGTTTTGGCAGGGTTCAGGTTTGGCAACTTTTTAGGGTTTGGCTAACGCGCTTTTTTTAGGGTTTATAATTATTTTTATTTCTAATTTTTTTTAAATTTGTTTATTTATTTATTTTTATTTAAAAATATTTAATTTTTCAGGATATGTTTATATTTGATCACTTATGTGAATATGTTTATATTTTTATTTCCTGCTATATTTTTATATACTGCTGGATATATTATGTAGTGTTAAAACCCTAAGTGTGGGAGTTAACTTTGAGACCAAAAGGGGACATGAATCGCCTTACGAGTCTCACTGATAACTCCACTCGGAGTGGGTTAGGTATTTAGAAAGGTCCGAAACGAAGCTTGACTTTGTGGAGGGCTGGACTGGATACTTAGCTGATCTCTCCGGGAACCTACCCCAAAATTTCGAACCTCATGGATAAAATGAGTTGTTCCAAAATCCGAAGAGACAAAAAGTCTCGGAGGCTACGAACGACCCCATGAGACCTTCTAGAACACCCCCCATAAAAAGGTTGGCTCCCAAGAGCCGCTACGTCGAACCTATGAACTTATGTGATTATGCGCTATGTGTATATATATATGTGTTGATCATTTTTTTTATTTTTATTATTTCTTTTTCCATTCATCATACATCAGGGGCATTCTTGCATCATATTTTATTCAAAAAAAAAAAGAAAGAAAAAGGATATCATACATATCATGCATGGCATACACATCATTTTCATGACATTAAGAGAAGATTCCTCTTCTATCTCCAGAGCAAGGGACCATTGGGAAGGATAACCTAACATCCCGACCATATTATCAAACAAGGTTTCAGCAGAAGAAATCAATGGATCAGCTGGAACAGAATCAAGCCGCCCTTCGTGAGGAAGTGGATCAACTAAAGGTTAGCGTGGAAGAGGTTAAAGGAGGTATGGCTCAGATGCTAGAATTTATGAAGGCCCTCCTAGACAAACAAGACAAAGCAAAAGAGGTTCAGTCTGGGGATACCCTGGTTCAGGATGAGATCCCTAACGGCGAAAACCCGCTGCTAGGATTTGTTCCAGGCTTTGGCCCTGCTAAGGACGGACCTCAAGTCCGATCTGTTAGGAGAGCTATCCAATTCCAAGAGAAAGGAGATGCCTCCCAAGAAGGATTTGTCCCCACTCCACAAACAAAAGGGACAACCCGCACAGTGCACATTACTGCTCGCAATGTCCCTAAGGACGATGATTACCTGGATCTACAATACGGAGTGCAAGAGGTGGACAACTCAGACCAGGTACCTCAAACACAACAGTCTATTCCTAACTCTAAGGAAGACTCCAAGGGTAGTGAACAAATCAAGGCACTAGAGGAGAGACTAAAAGTGATAGAAGGATACGATGTCTTTGACGTGGATGCCTTCGAAATGAGTTTGGTCTCAGACTTGACTATCCCTCGCAAATTCAAGATTCCCGACTTCGAGAAATACAAAGGACTCACATGTCCGAGGAATCACTTGCGCATGTATGTGCGTAAAATGGCTGCTTACGCCCGCGATCAAAAGCTAATGATACATTTCTTTCAAGAAAGTTTAAGCGGAGCGTCTATTGACTGGTACATGCAATTAGAGAAGTCCTCTGTCCGAAGCTGGAATGATCTGGCCAACACCTTCTTAAAGCATTACAAGTATAACCTGGACATGGCACCCGATCGGATGCAATTACAAAATATGTCACAGAAGAAGGATGAATCATTCAAGGAGTATGCCCAAAGGTGGAGGGAGATGGCTTCTCGAGTCCAACCTCCCCTAATGGACAAAGAACTGGTGGACATATTTATGAGCACTTTGCAAGGACCATACTACGACAAGATGGTCGGAAGCATATCTTCAGGGTTCTCGGACTTGGTAGTCATTGGTGAGAGAATTGAAGACGGAATCAAAAATGGGAAGATACAAGGGGCACCCTCAGGTTCCTATCACACAAAGAAGTCATATGACGGAAAGAAGGAACCCAACACTGTGGGGGCAATCCTGGTTAATCAGACCCCGGCACTACAACAAAAACAACAGGGTGGCCAACGCCCCTGGAGGTCCAAGCCAAAACGATCATTCACCCCATTGCACATGCCGCTGTCTCAAGCTCTACAACATTTGCTCAGTCAGAACTTGGTAACTCTGCTGCCTCCATACTCAGCTCCGGCTAACCCCGCTCCCGGGTACAAGCATCATGCTAGGTGCGCTTATCATTCAGATAGTCCTGGTCATGACACAGAGGATTGTGGTCCATTGAAGCACAAGATCCAAGATTTGATTGAAGAAGGGCTCATTGAGTTCGAAGATCCTAGCAAATCTAACACCATTGGTGGCTAGAAGGAGGATTTCTTAGATCATTAGTTTTGTTTCCATTCGCAATTTCTTTCCGTTTGTTTAAACATTAGTCTTATGACATATGCTATGTACTTTTCAAAAAATCATTAATGCATTGCTTACGTTTGTCTTGATTCATTCCTAGTGTTCTCACTATATTTAAAACTGTGTTTTTACTTGGTTATGATATTCAACTCTCGATCAACGTCATACACCTTTTGAGGGAGAATGACGATAACAATACCACAATTTCATGCACTATGCTTTCGAACAGACCGTGTTGACGATGTACAGGCATTGTTTCAATTCTGATACAGTGGAGATATAAGGATGTTAGTCCCTTGTCAACCCCTTTGAGCCTAAAGAAGTAGGAGTTTTCCTTCGTATAAAATAAAACCCTTGATACATAACCTGGGGTAGGGTAGCTGCTCAGTTAACTAAATTATTCCAAGTTGTTCCTTTGAACATAATCACCGATGGTTCCCCGTCATCATTAAGTCTGGCAGTCAGTATCCGCAAAGAAAAAAGAGAAAGCAACGCAAGAGCCTGCTAAGTCAAAACCTATTAAGGAGACTTAGGCAAAATTGGGGCATCCCGCTGACTATAGTTTTAAAAAAACAAACAGTTCAGAAAAGTTAGGGATAACAAAGTCGAAAAAGGTTACTATGTACCTCCGACAAAAGGAAAATACTACAAAAAAGGAGGATGACTGCCTTTGCAGATAAACCTTTGGTTTAGGAACCATCACAGATGTCAATGTCATAATTCCCAAATTCTTTTGGAGACTAGACGCATAGCTAACTGAGCATAGGACCGGAGAACATCACGAAGATTGGGATGGGTACAAATAAACTTTGAGCCTTTATCTTTTGTTTCTTTAAACCGTGAACCAGGCCACGTTACAACCTTTAAAAGTCCTAACTGAAGCATGGTTAGTTCGAAAGCATAGCGTTACTAAAGGTATCCTGACTCCTTAAGGTCTACTATAACTCTTGTGTTGATGTCACTTTCTTACAAAAAAAACTTTGTTTTACTCAAAAAAAAATGTTTTCAAACTTTCAAGACAGACGTATGCATTTGCATTTCATTATAAAGTACACTTGTCTATATAGATTTAAATGTTAACATCAGGGAGAAGTTGCATGGGGCATGGTTAATGTCTAAAAATCCTACTGACTGACGAAGTAGCTTTTAAAAAGCTTGTCAAAAGAAGAAGCATCTCTCACACATGACTGAGATAGCTGAAGTGCACACGGGGCATAACTCGTCATTATCCCATTTACATGGGGCAATCAAATCAAGATCCATGGAATCTCTCAAGGACGCTGAATAGCCCATGGGGCAAGCCCATTACCTGGGGGCACGTTGCAAAGGTCGCTCAGTATCAGATGATGTCAATGCCACTCTCACATCCTTTTCAGGAACATTCATAGGGTACTTTTCAATCTGTCCATATAGTCTTCTTTAAGACGTGTTCAAATACTTCTTACCCTTTCTAGGAACCTTTTCCAAACAGTCTTTTAAAGACCCGCCTTCTTATCCTTTCCATCTTCAAACCCTTACAGACAGTCTTCTCTAAGATATATTCACTTCCAAGAACCTTTTCTAGGTGGTCTTCTGTAAGACGTTTCTTAACTGTTTTCAGTTAGTCTTTTAAGACATATTCAAACTTCTCTTACGCTTTCAAAAACCTTGTCAAACTTTATTTAAAGTACAGAGTCTTTTCTAAGACAGTTCACCATTCTTTCTAGAGTAGTCTTCTTCAAGATGTTTTTCCCTGAGTTTTGTTCAAAACCTCGCGTTCATAAAAACAGTCTTTATCCTCTATAGGAATACTTCTGACCCTCTGCACAAAACACATCCCTTTGAGCTTTGTTTAAAGCGCGATCTTATTCAAGACAATCTCCCATTTCTTTCCAAGGACCTCTTCAGGCAGTCTTATAGAAGACATCATCTCATTCTGAGTACTCAGCAACTCATTGTCCGTCAGGATGCGACCGAAGTGCATGACTCATTCTGAAAAGTATCTGCTTCACATTCAAATCAACACTTAGCATCAAGGAGACCTCAAAATTGGTCTAATCAAAGACGATCATTCCTGATAAAGACCCTTGAATGGGGAAACCACGTTCAGAGGGTTTTCCTAAAACAGGGGCATACAACCAAGGATCCTATTGACTAGGGGCATATTTTTCAAGAATCCAAATACTGGGGCAATGCATATCAGGCAAGACATGGTGAAACTCGAGTTCTCTCTAAAGGTCCCTCCTTCAGATAAAGGGGCATGTCTCAAAATTTCTGATATTCGGGAAGTCACACTAGTATCATACAGGGAGCATTGTTGCATAATTAATCTTCCCACGCCTGTACTATTTACGCTCCGCAATGTGGGATCGGCATATATGCATAATTCTCATTTATTTTGAGAATCTCATTACATGACACATGCATCATAACATTGCATAAAACTAACACTGCCTTTTCAGGTCACTTCATAATCAAGAGGATGTTACCATCACATTACAAGCGTAAATACGATCGTATCAACGATTCAATCTTAACATATACAAGTCTAATACCTCATTCCAAGTCTTTCTTCAAAGACAATCCAGAAGCAACCAAAGAATTTCTTACCTCTCCAGGTAGTCTTGTCCAAGACAATTATCCTAATCTTTCCAAGCAGTCTTGTTTAAGGCATATCCTAACCTTTCTAGGTAGTTTTGTTTAAAATATTTCATAGCCTTTATAGGAACCTTTCTAGGCAGTTTTGTTTAAAACATTCCACGACCTTTATAGGAACCTTTCTAAGTAATTTTGTTTAAAATGTTTCATAGCCTTTATAGGAACCTGTCTAGGTAGTTTTTTTTTAAAAAAACATATCATGCCCTTTGTAGGAACCTTTATAGGTAGTTTTGTTTAAAACGTTTCATGTCCTTTGTAGGAACCTTTCGAGGTAGTTTTGTTTAAAACATATCGTGTCCCTTATAGGAACCTTTCTAGGTAGTTTTGTTTAAAACGTTTCATGTCCTTTGTAGGAACCTTTCGGGGTAGTTTTGTTTAAAACATATCGTGTCCTTTATAGGAACCTGTCGAGGTAGTTTTGTTTAAAACGTTTTCATGTCCTTTATAGGAACCTGTCTAGTTGGTTCTGTCTAAAACGTTTCATGTCCTTTATAGAAACCTGTCGAGGTAGTTTTGTTTAAAACGTTTCATGTCCTTTATAGGAACATGTGTAGGTGGTTTTGTTTAAAACATATCGTATCCCGTCTAAGAGCCTTTCCAGGTGAGTCTCATTTAAGACATATCATGCCTTTCTAGGTAGCCTTCTTAAAACGTTTATCCACTCTTTTCTAAGACACACTTAGTTCTTTTAAAAAAGGAACTCCTCAGTTAGTCTTCTCCAAGACATTCTTCCTAAGCGTTATTCAAAGTCTAAGCTTCTTCGCATCATCCTTCGATACACCCTATCCAAAGACCTCTTCAGGTAGTCTTATGTAAGACATTACTTCCTCTCTCCTCAGATACAATCAAATGATCCAGGTCTGAAAAGCATATGCTTTAGACAAGTATCCTGTCAAACAACTGGATGGCATCTATGAGCCCATCTCCCACAGAACTCTTTCCCTACGCAAGCAAATTTCAGGGCATTTCAGTGTCCAATCATCTTCTACCTTTTCAGGTTCAAGAAGATTGAACAGGGGCAGCTGTCATACCCCAAAATTTACCTCATCTTTTACATCCAATTATTAAGTAGAGCATGTTACAAATCTACATGAGTTTTATTTCTATAAGGGTGTCTACCAAATTAGTGGGTTTAACATTTAAATTGTTAAGCCCAATTCTAAATCTTTTTCTAAAGATTCCCAATTTAAGATGGGTGTATTTTTGTAGAAAGTAAAGTTGGGCTCACTTAGACCTTAAGCCCATTAAGAAATAAAAAGAGAAATCTTGGTCTTAAACTTTTTCAAAACTAAAGCAAACTAATTTTCTAAGTAACAAATATCAATTAAAAAAAAGAAAAAAAGAAATTAGTAACAAAAGAGGGCGCCTGTGTCCATTTTGTTTTGTTAGGCTAGATTTTGGTTTTACTTTTATAATATATTAATTGTTATTATTATTAGGTAATTAGTAGTATAATTTGTTTAATCTCTTTAACTTTTTTCTTCTTTCTATGTAAACCAAATTTCTTTTTTATTATTATTTTAGTTAACAATTAGTATTAATATTATCATCTAATTATACTATCAGTTTTAATTGTTTATGTTAGTATTAATTTTTTTCTATGAATATTGATAATCATTATTAAATAATTAACAGTATTATTATTGTTATTATATTTAATTTAATTAATTTTTTTAGAGTCCATTTGACTTGGTCAATTAGGGTTTAGAAACCCTTTCTCCTTCCTTACCTCAAGCGGCCGCCGCGGCCATTCTTAGGCACAACCACAAAATTCTGGTTTTGTTTCAAGCCCAAGATCCAGATCAGCAACGAATCAGAATCGCGAAAGTTACAAAAAAATCAAATCCTTCCTATATCAAAACTGAAATCAAATCAAAACATAAATTGAATCAAAGATATCCATACAATCAGAAGCAAATCTTGTTACAAATCTTCAGAATATTACAATCGAATCTGAATCAATTTCTAAACTTAAATCTAATTATTCATATCTAATCTAATCATTCCTAATCCTAATCACTAACCCTAGAGCTATATAAACAAAAATCTAAAAGAGAAGAGGGGGACGAAAGATTGAGAGCGGAAAAAATCCGCGAAAAAAAATCCGAAGCAAAGAGGCGAAATCGGAGCATCCTCGCGGCCTCATTCGCTTGCGCCGTTGTCGTCGTCGTCTTCAATCTTACGCCTGAAATAAAAGAAAGTGAATACGGGATTAGAGAAGAAGATCGAAGGCTCGGAGATCCGCGAAGGAGTAAGAGGTAACCCGATTTACACTTAGCTTTAGGATTTGTTTTGTTATGATGATTGGCTTTTGATTCATGCTTTATGGGATTTTTGGGAATTCAGAGTTTGAAGGATTTAGATGAATGTTGTTGGATTTTTTCTGGAAAATAATATGAACATGGTTGTTGTTTGAAGAAAAGAGAAAGAGAGAATAACGTCACTGAGAGAGAAGGAGAAAGTTTCTTATGCTTTGTTTTGTGCTAATTTCTATTTTACTTTTTCTTTTCAATTATCTCTCCGCCACGTGGCGGCCTTCCATTGGGTGTTGGACCAAGTCACATAGGAAACAACGTTTCCTTCTTTCTCATGCTAGCTGCAATATATGTTTTCACTATCTCACTTTCTTTCTTTAATAATGAATTTTAATCATTAATCATGTTACTAAAAGGTGGGGGATTACTATATAGTTTTTTTTTCTAAGATTAATATTAGCCTAATTTTATTAAATCATTTTGTTTAAATAGATTTTGTTTTGATTAGTTATATTTCTACACTAGTTTTTTAGCTTATCCAAAAAATAATACAAAAAATAAGTTAATATAATTCTATTTATTTAGATAAAATGATCTATTCAAATATTAGGATTTAAATTATTATTCGTTCCGACTAAATTTATTGGTCGCGATGATTAATAATCGATTAATTTAATTAATCAAATCCTATAAATTAAAATAATATTTATTTTGCTAAATGGTTTTAACCAAATCTATTGGTTACGATGATTAGCATACCTTTTAAAACTCGTTATTATTTGTAATCGAATCTATCGATTACGAGGGATAACGATAAAATCAATAATTAATTATTAAAACACATCAATTTGCTAACGGTGATAATCGAATCAATCGATTAGAATAATTAGCAATGCTTTTATTAATCTGTTAATTATGGTGATTAAACCTATTGATCATCGCGATTAATAGTACAAATTAAAATCAGGGTTGTACGCCCAAACATATAAAAAAAACACTAAACCACGACACTACGGATTTTCATCCTTGTCAATCAGGCAATTTAAATGCCTTTCAAAACACAACTTTCAAAACTACGATAGGCCATTCAAAAAGCCTCTAAAACCATCTCAAATCAAATTTCAAATTCTAAGGCGTACAACCCTTCCCCGAACTACGTAGACTCTGATCCTCCATAAGGAGGTACGTAGGCACTTGGCAACAAGGCGAGTCCCCCACCCTAAAATCTCAATTTTACCCTTATTCAATTCTTTAGCATAAACCTTACCTTAATACTCTTAGCCATCAAACCTTTGCCTTAGATTCAAAGCCAATAGGAAAGGGTTGAGGGTGCCTAACACCTTCCCTCGACCTGAATATAGTAACTTACCCTGAATCTCACATCTGCGTAGGGTTTCCTATTCGCCCTTCAGAATAGGTGGCGACTCTCTAAGTTTAAATTTTAGGCAGGTTGCTACACGGGCCACCACATTTTTGGTAACAGAAGCAAATGAAGCTGCTTCTACCCACTTTGTGAAGTAGTCAATAGCGACCAGGATAAAGCGATGTCCGTTGGAGGCAGTAGGTTTGATTTCTCCAATCATATCAATACCCCACATTGCAAAAGGCCAAGGAGCCGTCAGGACGCTTAATGGAACTGGAGGTACATGTACTTTGTCAGCGTATATCTGGCATTTGTGACATGTTCGGGAGTGATGATGACAGTCTGTTTCCATGGTAGACCAATAATAACCTGCTCTCAGGATCTTTTTAGCCATTGTTTGTCCACTGGAATGAGTACCGAAGGTACCATTGTGTATTTCTTCCATGATTTGTTCTGCTTCCTTCTTGTTTACACAGCGAAGTAAAGTCGAGTCATGGTTGCGTTTGTATAAGGTTCCATTGCTTAGAAAGAATTTGGCAGCAAACCTCCTTAGAAACTTTCTGTCATTAATGGATGCCCCTTCAGGGTACTCCTGAGCTTCGAGATATCTTTTTACTTCATGGAACCATGGTTTTTCCTCGGTTCCTTCGGTATTGATCTCATTGCAATAGGATGGTTCATCTTGCCTGTAAGTGGTGATCATAGGCGCCTCGTTGTCCCACCTGACTTTGAACATGGATGATATGGTATCAGCTAGTTGATTTTCCTCGCGTGGGATGTGTTCGAAAGTGATTTCTTCGAAGTAAGGAATCAAACTCAGCACATATTCTTTGTAAGGAATTAGATTCGGGTGCTTCGTGTCCCATTCCCCTTTGACTTGGTAGATTACCAAGGCCGAGTCTCTGTAGACTTCCAGGAATTTGATTCTTAGATCGATTGCAGCTTTAAGACCCAGAATACATGCTTCGTATTCGGCTATATTGTTAGTGCAATTGAAGCATAATCTGGCAGTGAACGGTGTGTAACTTCCTGCGGGGGAAATGATCACAGCTCCGATGCCATTGCCAAGTGCATTAGAAGCTCCGTCAAAAACCATAGTCCACCGGGATCCTGGCTCGGGTCCTTCTTCTAGTCCTGGTTGTTTGTAGTCATTGACTAGCATAATGTCTTCGTCTGGGAAGTCAAAGTTCAATGCTTGATAATCATCCACTGCTTGATGAGCCAGATGATCAGCTACCACACTTCCTTTGATTGCTTTTTGTGAAGTGTATTGAATGTCATATTCTGTTAAGATCATTTGCCATCTCGCTATTCTTCCAGAGAGAGCAGGTTTTTCGAACACGTATTTGATGGGATCCATCTTGGAGATTAGGAAAGTGGTGTGATTTAGCATGTACTGTCTTAGTCGGCGAGCCGCCCAAGCTAAGGCACAACAAGTTTTTTCGAGTAGTGAGTATCTTGTTTCACAATTGGCAAACTTTTTGCTAAGATAGTAGATTGCGTGCTCCTTTCGGCCGGATTCGTCATGTTGTCCTAGTACACACCCTATTGAGTCTTCTAACACAGTTAGGTACATTATCAGAGGTCTGCCTTCCACAGGTGGCAACAAGATTGGAGGTTTTTGGAGATATTCTTTGATTTTGTCAAAGGCTAACTGGCATTTGTCATTCCACCTTTCCACTTGATCTTTCTTCAACAGTTTGAAGATCGGCACACAAGTAGTAGTCATGTGGGCAATGAATCGGGCGATGTAATTTAGACGTCCCAAGAATCCTCTGACTTGTTTCTCGGTACGAGGTATAGGCATTTCTTGAATGGCTTTAACCTTGGCGGGATCAACCTCAATACCTTTGCTGCTGACGATGAAACCTAAGAGTTTGGCGGATCTTACTCCAAAGGTACACTTATTTGGGTTCAGTCGCAACTTGTATTTCATGAGTCTGTCAAACAACTTGTGTAAATGACCCAGATGTTCTTCCTCGGTGTTGGATTTTGCAATCATGTCATCGACATACACCTCTATTTCTTGATGAATCATATCATGAAATAGCGCTACCATTGCACGTTGATAGGTTGCTCCTGCGTTTTTCAGACCAAAGGGCATTACTTTGTAACAAAAGGTTCCCCAGGGTGTTGTGAAGGTTGTTTTTTCCATGTCTTCGGGTGCCATCTTGATTTGATTGTACCCTGAGAATCCGTCCATAAAGGAGAATACCTTGCATTGTGCGGTATTGTCAACCAGTACATCGATGTGTGGTAAAGGGAAATCATTTTTGGGGCTTGCCCGGTTCAGATCTCTGTAGTCCACGCACATTCTGACTTTCCCGTCTTTTTTAGGTACAGGCACGATGTTAGCTATCCAAGGAGGATAACTTACAACTTTTAGGAATCCGGCATTGAACTGTTTTTCAACCTCGTCTTTGATCTTTTTTGACATATCAGGCCTACTCTTTCGTAGTTTCTGTTTGACTGGAATGCTACCTTCTTTGATTGGCAGGCGATGAACTACAATGTCCGTGTCAAGGCCTGGCATATCCTCATAGAACCAGGCGAATATCTCAACGTAGTCTCGCAGCATTTGAATCAGTCTTTGCTTGATGTTGTATTCTAAATCAGCCCCTATTTTGACTTCTTTCTTTTCTTCGTTGCTGCCCAAGTTGATGACCTCAATTGGCTCCTCGTGAGGCTGTATGGCCTTGTCTTCTTGTTCTAGCAGCCTTGCAAGTTCTCTTGGCACTTCACAATCTTCCTCACTTTCGTCCTCAGTTTGGTAGATCGGATTTTCAAAGTCATGACGGGCAATAGCAGAATCGTTGTTGACTGGATCCAGAGTGTATGTGAATCTGCATGTTAGTTATGTGAGTGTGTGTGAAGAAAAAAAACATAGCTATTTGAAAGCGAAGAAAGAAGGAAAAAAAGGATCATAAAATCTAAATATGCAAGCGCCCCATGATTTTATTGAATGCACATGATCATGATATGATAAGCCCTTATAGAAGGACCAGTGTGCTAAGGCACATGGCTTTCAAGCTCATGGTTCGATTGTTCAGGAACCATTTTTATCTTTGCACAATATACACAAAGAGAACAGGAAATGGCATTTACTCCTGGTCAAAGGAGATCACATCCTCAGCTTTCCAGTTGTTCAATCCACTGTTGGGAGCAGGGAGTATCCAGCTGTTCCAGTTGCAGTTGTCTTTTTCATCTTCCACAGCATTGATTTCATTAGTGGGAAAATGAGCCGGTGATCCTTCGGGATAAGGGATATACTCTGCTGGATACGAGAGCCCAGGCTGAGATATCTCTGTTGGCTGAGCGAGATGCTCGATAAGGCCGTCCCATGCAGTCGGGATGATGTTTTGAATAGAGACTTATGCATCCTGATGAGGAGTGTATGCTGACAGAAAGCAACCCTCGTTATTTGGTATTCCCCTGGCTTCTTCAAAAGCGAAATTGTCATCGTACTGTTCATCCCATCCAGTTGGGACAATGTCCTCCATGGCAATTTGTGAGCTCGGAGGAGCGGAATATTTCACCATATAGTCATATTTGCCGTTGGGTTCTCCTAGCGTGTCCCATACTTCTTTGGGTGGATTTTGATATTGCTCAGTGACGGGACTTGTGAAACTTTCGTCATTTCCAATTTGATCACCCCATCCAGTCGGGGTAATGTCTTCCATAGCAATATAAGAATTCTGAGGTGTGGTATACTGATAATTATACCCGCCATTTGGTTCTCCCACAGCATCCCACATTCCCATGGAAATGGGTGGAATCTCATCTGGATATGGCTGAATGATATGGTTCAAGAACACTCCTTCATCTTCAATAGCGTTTACTTCTTGGCTGACGAAGTGTGACATTAATCCTCCAGAACGATGACCTTGATCATTCTTTTGATTTTCACTATCATAGCCCAGACCTAGCTTGTCAGACTTGTAGGGTATATCGGGAAGCTGTCCCCATACTGTGCAATCACCCTGTTCAATCATGGCTTTGGCATCTTTGAGAGAAGCCATAGTTGTAGTTGGAGTAGCAGGAATATGCTTGGTGGTAGAGACATCTGGGGAGACCACCTCAAATGATTGGCATGGAGTTTCGATGAATTCGTCCTCCAACTCAACATATTTGGAATTGCTTAGGTGACTAACCACATATTCCTCTTCGCCATAGACTGTGACAATCTTTCCTTTTACTGGATATTTTAACTTCTGATGCAGGGTAGAAGTTACAGCGTTTGCCCCATGTATCCAAGGGCGTCCAAGTAAACAGGAGTAGGCTGGGTGAATTTCCATTACGTAAAAGATAGAATCAAAGATTTGAGAACCCACTCTGATTGGGAGATTCACTTTTCCGTATACCGTTCTGGTTGATCCATCAAAGGCTCTTACCACAACATCACTTGGTTGTAACACAATTCCTTCGAAGTCAAGCTTTTCTAGTACTGTTTTCGGCAACACGTTCAAAGAAGAACCGTTATCTACTAGCACATGAGATAGAGTGGTGCCATTACATTCAATGGAGATATGTAGGGCTTTGTTGTGATTTTTTCCAGCAGGGGTTAGATCCACATCAGAGAAACCGAGACCGTTGTTCACGGTTAGATTGGCAACACAATTCTTAAATTGGTCGACTGAGATCTCTTGAGGCACATGCGCAGCTTTGAGGAACTTCATCAGAGCTTTGGCATGAGCTTCTGAATATTTTAGCAAAGATAGCATTGAGATTTTTGAAGCGGTGTGCCCCAGTTGCTCAACAATATTGTAATCACTCTTGCAGATGATTTTCAATATTTCCTCTATTTCTTGCTTTGATGGATCCTCATCAGGGATCTCCACCGGGGTTTGAACTTGTTCAACTTGTGGCTCTTTGCCTCGAGCGTTGTTATCTTGATTAGGAACTGGGACTCGGACTGGACCAGCAGCAACATTTGGAGAAATTTCTGGTGAAAAGATTCTTCCACTTCTCGTGATCTTGCTGGTACCCACAATATTACCCACAGTTGGAGTAGTTAACTTTGCGGTCTCTTCAGTCGAGGTACCCTGCTTAACTCCATGAACGTAAACATTAGTGTCATATCCCCATGGGACAGCTTTGTCTGAGGAGTATGGAAATGGAGTTGGACTAGCAATGACTACTGATGCTACTTTGAGTGTAGCAGAAATTTTGAATGGAGCCTTGGCAGAGATTTTGAATGGTAAGCTGGAGATCACTGAGGCATCCTCTATTCTCATCCTGTTTGCAAAGACTTCGCACAGCACGTCCATAGAAGGGAGCCTCTCAAACATAATGATACGGCGATCCATCCATTTTTGAATTCCCATTCTTAGATTTTCACAACCATTGGGCAGGCAGGAGCAGTAAAAGCAGTCGGGGTCACATCCTGGGAAGTAACCAGCTCGGATTAGCTTTCCTTTGACTTCGCAGAGTGGAGTTGATAATTCGTTCACATCATAGATGTAAACAGTGTCCAGGATAGCGTTAACAGTTTTGTCATGCTTTGGCATAGGTGCAGTAATGACATTTGGAGTTTCTGGAGGATCGAACTCAATCTCACCAGCATCTATCATATCTTGTATTTTATTTTTCAGGGCCCAGCAGTGATCTGCATCATGTCCTGGAAAGTTTGAGTGATAGGCACATGTCGCATCAGGGCGATATTTGGAGAGGAAGTGTTGACATTCTTTGGAGGACCTTTTAATGTGATCAGATTTGCTTTTAGCAAGTGCTGCAATGCCTGAGAGATTGGCATGTTGATTCTGGTGAAATTTCTTCTTGGTGCATCTGGTCGATGCGTATATTTTGGTTGTTGATCTTTTTGAGGTGCAGATGCGGAGATCAGAACTGCCCCTACAGATTGATGCTGCTCACCTTTGCGACTTTTCTGAATTTGTGTTGCATTGACCTCATTTCTCCCGCTGATGGGCCTTTTTGTAGTAACAGAGGAGGAACCTATTTGAATTTTTCCATTTTGAATGCCACTTTCGACACGTTCTCCGGTCAGTATCAGGTCAATGAAACCTGATGATGAGCTTCCCAGCAAATGGCTATAGAAAGGGCCAGTTAAAGTGCCCATGAACATGTCAACTAGTTCGCGATCAGATAAGGGTTGTTGAACCCTTCCAGCCATATCTCTCCACTTTTGTGCATATCCTTTGAAACTTTCTTTTGGTCCCATAGACATGCCCCTTAGTTGAGTACGGGTTGGTGCAAGATCAGCATTGTATTGGTACTGTTTGTAAAAAGCAGCAGCTAATTCTTCCCAAGTATGAACCTTGGTATTTTCCAGCTGGTAGTACCACTCGAGTTGTGTACCCGACAGACTTTCTTGGAAGAAGTGAATCCACAATTTGTTATCTGTTGTATGAGGTTGTATCTTCCTCACATAGGATCTCAGATGTAGTTTCGGGCAAGAAACTCCATCATATTTTGCAAAGACAGGAACTTTGAATTTTGGAGGGATAACAACATCCGAGATGAGCCCCAGATCATTGAAATCTAAGCCAGGTACTTTTTGTATCTCCATAGCTTTCATACGGTCTTCCAGCTGTTGGTATTTGTCATCATCCGGTTCGTCCCCAGAATGATCATCTTCTTCATTTGAAGAGAGAGAGGGTTTAGCAGAACCCTGATTGCTTTGATTGTCTTCTTGTTCATCATCACCGACTGTTTCAGGGATCGGTGGCTTTTTGAACTTTTTGACTGGGATTTTGATCTTCCTTTTCAGGTGACTCAAGCCTACAGATCCTTTGGGCTTCTTCTTCTTCTTGATTATCAGGGCTTTCAGTTCTTGTTGCCCCTTTGCCAATTCCATAATTGCCACTTGAACTTGGGCATTCTGTGCTTCGAGATTCTTGATGCTTGTCTCGGATTCCATCTCTTCTGACTGAAATAAACAGCGGGGAGATGAGAAATCCGTCATGAGAACCTGTTACGCAATGTGTATGACTGGATGCAATGTATATGAATGAAATGTATATGCAATGTATATGAATGCAATGTATGAAATGTATATGCAATGCATGAAATGAAATGTGTGTGCAATGTTTCAAGGATCTTAGAGTTTAGATTTGTTAAAGAAGAAACAAACGTTAGTTAATCAATTTATTCTTTTTTTCTTTGCCTCATTTGGGCTTACAAGACAGAAATAAAATAAATGATCCTTCAGGTCTCCCTTGGACGCTTTCTCTTTGCCCCCAGGAATGTGTTGATCTGCTGTTCTTCTTGAAGCTGTCCGGTGAGCTCCAATATCCTTCTCTCATAGTCTTGACAGTATGCTTTGAAGGTGTCTCTCTCCTCTTTTAGTTGAACCCAAGATTTTTGCAACTCTTCTAGGTCAGTTGGCATATCCGGGTGTAGAATAACTTGAGGTTCGTATCCTTCGACCTCTGGTTCAATGGTCACTGGTAGAATAGCGGGATATGGCATAATGAGTTTCTGAGCATGAGTGCGGACCCATCTGAGGTAAGGTTCCATAGGGATAGAATTCCATTGCCCCAAAGTTTTTCTTTCTATTCTATAGACACTGTCCCATGCATGTATGAACCTTCGTCGGTGTCTATGAGAATCATTCTCGTAATCAAACACAATGCCACGGATAATCATGTCATGAGGACCGTTGCTCCTTGCATATCCGAATTGGCGTAGAGCTAAAGAGGGATTGTAAGTGATGCCTCCTTTGATGCCAAGGAGTGGCACATTAGGGTATTCTCCACAATGATCAATGATAGTAATGTCTCTTTGAAAGAAGTTGTTCCACCGGATATCTGAATGAGACAAAGACATACTCCTGCGAGACCATTGCATTCTTTGTTCATTTCTCAACACTGATAGGGGAAGATGAAATGTAAACCACCTAGCCAGTAATGGTATACAGCACATGAGAGTTCCTCGTTTCTTCATGGTACGAGTGTGTAGAGAATGTAGAATGTCTCCCAGTAATGTTGGTACCGGGTTACGGATTAGGAAAAGGTTGATGATGTGTACACTTATGAACTGGTTAGGATTAGGGAATAAAACCAACCCATAGATCAAAAGTGCCATAACTTCCTCAAAAGCTGGATAACTTTTGTTTTCTAGCAGTAGTCGAGCCTTTTCCAATAAGAACTTGGCAAGCAAACCCTTAACTCCACTCTTTGTTTCCCAATTGGACTCGATTTCTGATTTCCGCAGATGTAAAGCAGCAGCAATGACTTCAGGTTTTGGAATCCTTTCTAAACCAGTGAAAGGTAATTGATTTTGAACAGGCAATCCCATTAGTTCAGAGAATTCTTCCAAAGTGGGTACCAACTGGTAATCAGGAAAGGTAAAGCAATGATGTTCAGGGTCAAAGAACTGGAACAGGACCCGTATCATGTCTTCTTCAAATTTTGAGGTAACCAAATGGAGTAGGTGACCATGCCTTTCAGTGAATTGAACATTCCTGGGGAATTCTGACACTAAGTCTTTTAGTTCAGATGGTACCGTTGAGATGTTGATTCGGATGTAATCTTTGGTGGCGGGAGCCATTGCCTGCAAAAACAAAGGTAAACTCTTTGATCCTTGAAGTGTTTGGTGCAAAAATGATATGCTTATGATGCAAACATGTGGCACACAAAAACAAATCAAACAATAGCCTTAGGTTTAAAGGCTTGCATGGAGCTGATAGGTGATACCCTCCCCACTGAAGTTGAGTTGGTTAAAACCTGTCCTAGAATAGTATTCGGGTTCTATGATCCTTGGAAGTAACATCTCAATACGGCGCTCGAGCGGCCGATCAAAATATTCCTCGAGGATAACTAACTTCGATCAATTTCAAAGCTAGCCACTTAATAGGCCACAAGTCAAGTTCAACTAAAAAGGTTCTAAGACAAATTAGTGTTTAATGACATTTCGGAAGCCTAATATACTCCTTGATCGTTTTCAAGGGACATCAGTATAAACCAAAGTATCGCACTAACGATGACTACCAGATTAACCGTATCGGTACATGCCGTACAGTTTCCTTGGTCTATTGTCATATACTTAAGGTATCTCAAGATTCGGGTTAGAATCTTTCACACAAGCAAAATACCCAAACAAACCTTTGAAAAATAGAGCAATCAAGTCAATCAATTGAAAACATCGAAGTGATCTATTCTCTTAAGGTAACCCCTTTTTGAAAACATTTTGTTTTTTGAAAGTATCTCCCCAGCAGAGTGGCCAGTTCTGTGGACCTCCGTTTTTTTCCGGGCCATACCTCTGATCTGTAGAGATACGTGAACTGACTCTTTTTTATCGCTTAATGCTTTCGCATTTTTGAAAATTCACAGAGTCGCCACCGACCTTTTATTTTATCCAATTAAGGAAAGGTTTATAAAAGAAACAGAAAAAAGACCTTTAAGAAATTCTGGGTAAGGGGGTAGGTTATACAAAGGGAAGGTGTTAGCACCCTTTGTATCCATGGTTATCCATGGGCTCTTAAGTTTGCTTAGCTCACTTGTTTTTTCGATCACTTTTCAATTGCTTTAGAATGCTCATATGTGGTTTCAAATACTTTTGTAAATTGAATTTTGTAATGATCCGTGTGTGGATGTATACAAAATGCTTGTTTATCTTTCGAAAGATGTTTTGAAAAGAACGTTAACTTTGTAATAATCCGTGTTTGGATGTATACAAAGTATTGTCTTTTTGGAAAGTTTTGTTTTGAAAAACAACAGTGTATGAGAATTTTGTTTGTTTTGATTTGAGCAAGCAAACTAGGAGGTCTACCCTGAGTTGTAAGGTCTTTATCCTATTTCCTTTAAAAATCTATCCTTTCACCGGATACAAACAAAAGGTTCGATTTTGTACTCGAAACAGTGGAATTTTGACTTTGATTTTGAAAAGAATGAGAAGGGATTACCTTAAGAGGTGCAAGTGTGATTGTGATTGGATTCAGATATTTTATCTTTGAAGTTAGTGATCTAACGGTTCAAGTTTATCTTTGACATACACGCAGTTTATATGTGCGGGAAATTAAAATGCAGAAATGTAAAGTACGGAAAGTAAATCTACGCTATTACATCGATTGTGCAGGAAATGTAAACTAGCCTATTTACATGATTTTGACATCCTATACATTTATCTAGGAATTTAAATTGCAAGAAAAATAAAAGGCATGTTTTTGGATTTTTTATGATTGGTTTTAATTATAATTAATGCATGATTAATTAAATTAAAATGAAGAAAAAAGATGAAAATAAGATTTAAACCTAGAAATTAAGTTTAAAATATGTACAAAATATTTGTCAATTAATTTTAAAACAAAACTAATTTTTTTGGAATTTTTGGAATGGATTTGAAATTGATTTAAGTTAATTAAAACATAATTATGCAAATAATTATACAAATAATTAAAACTTAAAGAGAAAATTATTCAAAATATGTACAAAATTAGTTTATAATATATAAACAATATTTAACACAAAGAACAATTTTTTTATGATTTTTTTGATTGGTTAGAATAATTAAAAAGTAAATATATAAATATATACTAATTAATTATGCAAAATATTGAAATTTTGAAGAAAAATAAAATATTTTTATTTCAGAAAATAATATATTATTTTAGAAGTCTAAAAATATTTTTTGTGTATTTTTTGGATTTTTAAAACTATTTTTAATTAATTTAACAAAGAAATTAAAATAAAAATAGAAAATAAAAGGATACTGATCAGGTGTGGTTGGATTGAGAGTCCATATCATGGGCTAGCGTGTCTGGTACGCAGGATGAGTTGGCAAGTGGATCAGAAGTTATTTTAAAAAAAAACACGCGCGCTCTCTGGCCAATAGGGAGGAGCCACGCATCATCTTCTTCATCAGAACCACCTTTTTACACCTTGCGTTTGCAGGTGGTGTAAAAACTCCCACCTATTACACCTGCAAAAAATAGCGAATACAAGTAAAACGTGATATAAATCTGGCGCGATACCATGGTTGAATTCGTCTGGTCCATACGAATTCAATAGGACATGTTTGAACCTGTAATTTTGCCTAATTTGGAAAGCCCTAATTTTGAGATGAAGAACCCTAAAATGGTAGTTTCGTGTATACGTGTTCAAACTTCAATTAAGTTTCCAGAAATGATCTACACATCAAACCAAACTCAACTATATGTCTACATCTTGTTAAGCATGCGTGGATAACCAGATACGAATTGATTTAAGTTCGAACAAATTATGACCTGTATAGCTCGATTTAGTGAGCTTCAAGGATTGTAATTGATTGGGATACGTTTATTGATGTTCAAAGATGATGTTTGAATGCTTTGTTTGAACTGAAACTAGTTAGAAACTAAAATTCGAATTTTGAATTTCTTTCAAAAAGTTCCAAGTGGTTACAAGTGTATTATGAGTAAGGCTTTGTTTCTGAACTTGTCTCTCTTATTACTGAAGTATGGTAGCCTATATATAAGCATTGAGTGCTTAGAATTGAAGCTAAGAAGCATCTAGTTGCCTTTGTGGAATTCTTGAATTTTTTATATTAAAAAGCTTTGAATTATTGACCAAGTCTTCTTGTCTTCAATGCTCTTGCCTTGCTCTTCAATTCTCTGCAGAAAAATGAAGATTCCTTGGGTGAGTCATGCTTAAGATTTAAGCCATCCATTATCCTTTCATTTCTCTTTTTAATTTAATATTAAAATAAGATAAAATTATGCAAAAAATGAATAAAAAATGGTGTGGGCTTAGTCTTGGTCGTGGGAGGCCCATAATATCATGGAAATGATGTTTGAACCATGAAAACTTGGCCCCATTTGGAAAAAATGCATTTTTGAGCAATGTTGGTTTTATGCATTTTCCAAAATTTAGCCAACTTCAACAAGGTGTAAATCCCTCAATTTTTGTCATATGAAGGAGATCTTGCACTTTTTGGAAACCTCAAAGAGTCCTCTAACCAATGCCTTTGGTCTCATGTCAAAATGATTTTTGATGCTCCTTGTGTGTCCTTTTGAAAAAAGTGTCTTTTTGTTGACTTTGAAAATGACCTGTAATGTCTTTGATCATATTTTTCAAATGGTGAATCCAATGACCATGGGATCAATGGCATTTGAAAGATAATTGAATTTCCTTCAAAATTAGCTTTGGTTTGAATTTTTTGGATGAAGGATGAGAGAGTTATGATCAGTCAAAGTTGAGTTGACTTTTCAAGCAAAAACCCTAATTTTGAATCTTAGGGTTTTGTTGATTTTTGATCTTTCCTTGATGAATTATGATCATCCGATGATCAAATGATGAATCCTTTGACAAAATATGGACTTTGACAAAAAATTTCATTTTTGACTGTCTGTTGACTTTTTTGGTCAAACGGGTCGTCTGTTGACTGTTTGAGCTGCTGACGGTGCGTCTGAGTGAATTGAAGTTTGAAAATTTGTATGATGGTACTTTGAGATATATGGATGTGTATGAAATCCATTTGAGCTCTCAAAAACTTGTTTCTCCTGTAAAAACAAGAAAACCCTAGTCAGGGACTGTTTATGTAGGAGACAGTTAAGCGTACCTGATTTTTGTGCAGTGTTGAGTCTCTGCTAATCGCGTGATATTCAGAAGACTTCTAGAACAAAAATCTTGGAATTTTGAATTGTGAAAGATTGATTTGATTGATGGTACAAAACACCGAGAATTGTACTGCCAGCAGTTTGGCTGTCAACTGACTGTCCAGGTATTGATGTAGCAGTTAGAGTGAAAAATCAACAGTCAAAGTTAATTTTCTTTTTTTGTTGTTTTTGCTTTTTGTTTTATGTGAAAAATGAAAGTTTATTTACATGACTTGTTAAAAAAAACACAGACATAGTAAACAACTAATATTTACTTGTTACCAGTACAGTCTGAGTTTCCTGATTCTGCGCCTGCAAAAAGATTTAACTCTGTACCAATTGTGTCAGTACTATTTATCTGTAAATAAATAAATAGCATGTGTGAAGTAATAAAACAGTATTTGGCGTTTGCGTAAGAATAAATTCAACTGCAAGCCAAATTACTGAATAAGAAAAAAAATTCTAAAAACTAAGTATTTCATATGTCAGGATATAAAAATCCATGATTATATGAGACTCTTAATTTTCAGATCGGAGTTTTCTTGAAAAAAAGATGCGGGCAAATTTTGCGGTATAACAGTTATGTATCTGTTTTAATTGCGATTAATTTTCGTTGTTTTAAAGTTGAAAGTGTAGCATCCCATATGTTATAACTCTGATTTTTATAATTCTCGCCGGGTAGAAATAGGATGTTACATATTGTGTCACTCACGTCTACTTCATTTATTCCAATATCCACTATGTTAATCAATGTGCATCAATATTTCCCTAACCTATGGTTTTATTAAAATGGACGTAACATTATTAAAAAGGACCTTATATCAATTGGTCTAAATATTTTTTAGTAAAACAAGACAAAAGCACAGAACTTGACCAATCAGGACGCACCACCTCCATCATTAATCATATGAATAAAAAAAAGCCAAAAGACTGGGAAAGGAAGCCAATAGACAGACGCCACACGTGCTAAACAAAGGAAACAAGGATAACAAACTTTAGACTTTGGAGATACCACTCCGGTCGTCTTCTCTGATGATGCTTGCCGGAGCAAGCCACAATTTTGCTCAGAAATAAAAAAACGACCACCTTCCTACTCGATTTTCCCCCTAAGTCCAAATATGGTATTAGTTTTCATCAAAAAGCCTTCTAACACCCAAATCAAACGCATCTTCTAAAACCATAATCTCATAGATCTCACCCAAAATGTGATAAAACGCTTAATCAAACTAGCCTTCACCTGCTGTGCATGAATATGGTATCTAACATCAACAAAAACTAGAATCAAACTCATTCAAGCATGCATCAAGATTTGTAAAATTACAATGCAACATACAACACCAAAACATTTGGCAAATGCCCAGCCTCCCAGTGTGAGGAGCTCCCAGATGCAAATGACCCCGCTCACATTTATATTATGCTCTGTGAATTTCAAAGGATTACCTAGATGATTCTCGAACGATTCTCCAAGAAAACTCTACAAACTTGGTCAATCCGTCTTGAATAGTGATAAATGCTTCAAGAAGGAAATTTGAACTCAGGAGTTGTTACTAAACCTTGGAGCTTACTTGTGGAAACAATGGTGTTGATGGGAGTTTGAACGCAGCTAGGGTGATACATGTGGTTCAGCTTCCATTGATTGATGGAGGTGGTGATGATGTTGTTTGAGAATGGAGATTAATGATGAGGACGAAAGTTGGATGTGGTTGAAGGTTGTTAGAAGCAGTTAGGGTGGTTGTAGGTTTGTTACACGAAGGTGAGAGTGGGAGGAGAGAGAGATATAGAGAGAGAGAGAGAGAGAGAAATGAAGATTATGAAAACTGAAGAAAATGAATGAAGACCCCTCAATCTGTGAAGGGTCTTTGGTTTATATACTTAGCACATGTAAGTTATGGTGTGGATGATGTATTCTATAACTCTTTCCCAAAACTTAGTATGCAAGGGTGGTATTTGTGGTAAGCTCGTGCATGCTATATCATTTCCAGGTTTATGCATGGCTGGACTGAGCAATATGTTGATGAAGCGTGTGCAATTCGTGCCCTTGCTTCAAGATTTTCTAGCCTGAGGTCTTATCAACCAACCATGCCCAAGATGCTCTCTTTGTGTGCTTAAATCTCCCTCCATGATCTACTCTTTGTTTCAATCGTGTGCTCCAAAGGTAGGGGACATGGAGTAGAAGAGGATTTGTGTTCAGGATCTCTTGAGATAAAGGCCATAGGCTCATGCAAAATTGCATTGAAATCACAATGTCTCAATTTCCTGAACTGCACGCGCGTGACCTGACCTTGCCCGTCCACATGCAACTTTCACGCCCTTGACTTTGAGGTTCCATATCTCTAGATTCTCTCACTCAAATGTCATTATCCTGAGATCAATGGAAAGAGGAGCTAAAGTAGAACAAGCTTCATGTAGGATTGACCTAATATAATGACAAGAAAGCCTTCAAAGATTACCATGAAAACACACTTGAAGGTGTTTGATATTTTCTAGGCGCTTGATATAAAATCTACCTAGCTCCATGACACAAACCAATTTGAATCTTCAATCTTCTCAGCTCCATAACTTTCGATCCTAATTTCAAATCGAGAAATCTCCAACTACAAAGTTGTATATCTCCATGAAATGAACAACTTCTCTCTTAACCTTGTTTTGAATTAAAACCTGGATCCACGTGAAAAATAGGCTTGAAGTTAACTGCACAACCATTCTAAAATTCCTCAAAAATTCTCTTAGAGTGTGTTTGGATTAAGCATTTTAATGAGGTAATGTAATGTTTTGAGAGAATTTAAAATGATTTGTACAAAATTTATTATTTGGATACAAAAATGAAGAATTGTTAAAATGATGGAAATTTATGGAGTATTTTATCTAAGTTAAATTAAATCATTTTGAAAAGACACCAAAATTCAAAGAATTTGAAATTCCTCTCATACTTCATAGAATGTATTTGTCATTATTATTGTTTCAAAATTTACAAATTGGTCCTCATATTTTCCAAAATTACAAATTTGACCCTAAAACTTTTCAAAAAATTGCAAATTGGTCTTAATAATTTTTAAATTTTACAATTTGGTCCTTCAAATTTTTAAAAATTGCACATTGGTCCCTACTTTTCAATTTTTTATTTGATCCAAAAAAATTAAATTTTATAAAAATGACCCCAAAATTCTAACAATGAATTATCCTAATACTTCATCCAAACAAAATAATTTAAAAATGAATGGATTTCAATTGAATCCTTTAAATTGCTTTGAATTTTAACTTTCTTTAAAGTTTTCAATTACCCCATCCAAACACACTCTTTGGATGAAGCATTTTAACGAGGTAATGTAATGTTTTGAGGGAATTTAAAATGATTTGCACAAAATCTATTGTTTGGATACAAAAATGAAGAACTGTTAAAGTGATGGAAATTTATGGAGTATTTTATGAAAGTAAAATTTAATCATTTTGAAATGACACAAAAAATCAAAGAATTTGTAATTTCTCTCATACTCCATAGAATGTATTTGTTACTATTATTTCTTTAAATTTTACAAATTGGTCCTCATATTTTTCAAATTTATAAAATTGACTCCAAAAATTGTAAATTGGTCCTTAATAATTTTTAAATTTTACAATTTGGTCCTTCATGTTTTTAAAAGTTGAAAATTGGTCCCTACTTTTAAAGTTTTTAATTTGGTCCAAAAAATTTAAATTTAATAAAAATGACCCCAAAAATCTAACAATGAATCATCATAATACTCCATCCAAACAAAATAATTTAAATATGAATGGATTTCAATTGAATCATTTGAATTGCTTTAAATTTAAAATTTCTAATTACCTCATCCAAACACACTCTAAGTGTTAGAACTTGCCCTTTATGGAAACTTCTCCTTTTCAACTAACTTCAAAAAATGGAAACTTTTGACAGATTTTGATTTTCATTTATTTCATTGACTTTCTTGATCAATTTTCCACCAAAATTCAAAAATATGAGATTTGACCTTTGCCTTTGATCAATTTCCTAAAAAAAGTCAACTGTTGACTTTTGTCTCAGATAAATCCCTTCATTAATAAGCTTCCAATTCAACTTACATCAATAATCAACCAATGAAACCCAATGAATGGCACATAATAAACCTCGGGGCATCTCATAACTTCTCCAGGATCCTGATTAAAAAGGTTGACCAAAAAGTCAAGTGAGTTGACTTTGGTCAAAAACCTTAGTTTTGATGACCAGATGACTGCCAAGCTTGTATCTTCCACTTAAAATCTTGAATTTGGTATCTGTGAAACCCCTAATTCTTGAGGGTATTAGGTGATGATATGGTAAACGCATGAAGCCTCAAATCCTCTTCTTTTAATCAAGCAATCTTCAAAAGAGCATCTCTTCTTCTTGTCATCTTTTGAGAAGTAACAATGAGATGAATGTATATATTGATTTATGCCCTAGATGGAATGTGTACGAATGTGATATGAAGCTTCTTTTAGGTTAAAACTAGGTGAGCAAATTTTGGGGTGCAACAGTAGTTACCATCGGCCTCCATTTGGTTGACAAGCTTTGTTTAGGACTTTAAGACCTGCAACAAGAGCTTGAAACGTTGAGAGCGTCTTCTCAATAGTTTCATCATCTTCTATATTGAAAGCTTCATATTTTTATTCAAGGCAAGAGCCTTGCTCTCCTTTACTTGAGCATTACCTTCTTGAGTTATTCTCAAAGAATAAAATATAGATTTAGCAGTCTCTATTTGTTATCTTTTCATACTCCGTATAAGAAATCGCATTTAACAGAATGGTTCTAGCTTTGTGATTATTCTTATACTCTTTCTTTTAATGGTCGTTCATACTCCTTCTTTCAACCTTGTTTCCTCTATCATCAATAGGATGTTCGTAGCCATTAACTACCATATCCCATAGATCAACATCATAACCAAGAAAGAAACTTTCTATTTTATCCTTCCAGTAATCAAATATTTCTCCCTCAAAGATTAGAGTTTTAACATTGTAGTGTTCTCTTTCATTGATAACTGGTGGCAGTGGTAGTGTTGGATTGGCCATATTGTTTCACAAAAAATTCTGGATCTTTATCTTTCACGGTTAAGTGTTTATAACCAAAACCGGAGCTTTGATGCCAATTGAAGGTGCATGAAACATAAGAAAGAGGGGGGTTAAATTGGGTTTCAAGGTTTAAAATAATTTCTTCCTAAAACAAAAACGCAAGAACAAAAATAAATAACACACTTATTTTTATCTTGGTTTACTGTTAACGAAGTTACTCTAGTCCATCCGCCAATGTGATTTCGACTTATCAACAAGGACTTAATCCACTTTAAGCAAACTGATTACAGAACCACAATAAAGACTAGCTGTCAATATTACAAACCACAACCAAGACTAACTATCACTTGTTGCAAACCACAAAGAATAGTTTTCAATGTCTTGTTGAGAATTCTGACTAAAGCCATAGTCTCTAAAAGAACTATCAACTTTACTCGTTGAATACAAAGGTTTCATGTTTACAGAATTGTTTCTTGAAATAAGATTACACAAGTTTGAAATAAAATAAAATAAGACAAAAGTGTTAAGAAAGTATCGAACAAAATCTCACTTGCTGCAAGTTAATAAACAAAAGTTCACTTGCTTACAAAACTATAGAAAAAACTTATCAGAGTGAATTTAGCTGTGTTACAACATTAGTTTTGTAATGTTTGAAGTCGTGTTGTTGTCATCACAACATCTATAGTGGGGAAAATTTCAACCAAAGCCATTGACTGACTTGACTCATTATTTTAGTGAAAGTCGCCACCGCGCTTTATTGTTTCCAAAGGGAATGGGAAAAGAACAAAGTAAAACCCAAAATGTTTTTAAAACAAAAAAAACAAAGATCTTAGGTACAGGAGTTGATTATGTGAGGGGAAGGTGTTAGCACCCCTCACATCTGTGGTACTCCACAAGAACCTTTTTGTAAATCTGTGTAAAAAAAGTTGTGTGCAAAAGAAAGTTTGTTTGATTTTAAAATATGCTCGGCAAGACGTTACTTCTTGTGCCTACATACCTTCTCAGTACAATGGAGAATTCAGAGCAAATGTAGTTCCACTTAAAAAGGAATATTTTTAAAAGGAATAAACACTTTATCATCATTGGAGAGAATACCCAGCCATTAATCTTAAATATGAGAAGAGATGGATCCTTTGCATCAAAAATGAAAGAAGGGCTCCAACTTGGATAAAATCAACAAGTATGCCACTAACTCTCTCAAGTGGAAAATTTTTCATCATATCAATCAATATCAAAATCGTGGGGTATCACAACTCACTACAACATTTAATCATGTCTAAACTTTGAAAGAAAAGCGACCAAGGACAAAAGATATTTTAAAGAAAAGATTTTAAAAGAGTTTACAAACATGAGAAGGTTTTGGAAAAAGAGAGAAGATTTTGAAAATCTAAGAAGAGGGAAGGAGATGAAGAGGGTGTCCTAAAGCATAAAGTAAAAGCTAAGGAAAAAGTACGATCTAACCAAATAAGAAGCTAACACTTGACATTAAGAGTTAATGTAGATTTCTCATCCTTTGGACTACCATAACTAAACCAACATAATACCAACTAGGGATCCAGATGAACTTGATATCTTCTTATACAACTTTACACAAAGCCTTGGAGATAATATCATGAGAACTTGAAAACTGAGCAGGGTAACAACTGTGTTCAAATGTATTCTTTATTTCAATGCCTTGGATTTAACCATCAAGGACTTTCAAAGAATCACCTGCATACATAAAGAGAAAATAACCCAGTGCATTGGAGTGAACTCCAAGGACTTTCAGACAAACAGAATACAATTAAAATAATAAGGACTCAGATGAATCTCCAAAGTGCCAAGGTCAAGATCCTAATTCTAAGTCCATCCTCCAAGCTTAGGGTAAGGTAACCAAAGTCCAGATCCACATTAAGTCTTTTATGGTTTAAGTTGATTATTAGTATTTTAAGCATAAAATTAAAGTATGGTCCAAGTGGACAAAAAAAATAGCATAAGCATAAACATATGTCCAAGTGGACAAAGGAAAAATTGCATAAACATAAATATGATGATAAATGATAATATAAATGCATAAAGCGTAAAAATAAAAGCAATTTAATAAAGAGCATACAAGTAAAGTTATTTGTTAATTGTTAATAGTTAGTAATTAATGATCAATGGTGAGTGAATGATGAACTTGGGTTCAAAGTCAATGAAAACTCATCAGAAAATTGATAGAATCAAAGCAACTACACGATAAGTTTTCAAAAGTCTTGAACCAATTGTCATACAATATCTGCCATTTTTTATCTTTTCTTATTCGAGACAAAAAATGTAGCGCTATGTTAAGAAATCGCCAAGTAACTTATATAGAAGTCACCCTACAACGAGGCCGGTCAATAACGATTTGAGTGATAATATATGCGAGAGAAACGTTATGTAAATCGTCCTCCGAAAGCGACGCCGTACAAAAATAAAAGAGGTAACAGTCTAATCTTCATCAAGAACTTGAAAGAATTTCAATGATATCGAAGATTTTCATCGACCAAAATAAAAGAGATGAAGAAGAAATGGGAATCACAAAAAACAAACAAAAACTCAAGTTATCATTAATATCATTCATCTAATATTATGAATTTGGTTCTTTCAAACCTATCAACATCGTAGATCTATTGATATTAATAACGTCAAGTTGATGTATCATAAAATATTCCCAAGTTCTAAATTAATAACAAAGAAACCAAAACTTTAACTAAACAAATAAAAGAATTCTCTTAACCATCATGAGACTTTACTTTGATGGATCATTAGAGGAATGATATGACCATAACCTCCACACCATAAACTCCTTAATGCTTGCACCCACAAATTAAGAGAGAGGAGATGGAGAGAGATGTTGAAAAATCATGAAAGATATTTAAAAACAACTAAGATTCACTAAAATAATAACCTTTTTATATTCTTAACATAAAAGAGAAAATCTAATTAAACCATATATTTTTTAGTACTTAAAAATAATAATAATAATGACAAAATAATAAAAAAAACTAGATAAAATCAATGAACTTGAAAAATAAATAAATTGGGGACTAATAAGGACATGGGCGCTGGGCTTTAGAGGAGATAAGCCCAAGAATACTTAGCTAGCAGCTGATCCTGGGAGGTGCGGATTGTAAATTTAGATTGGGTCCACAGTTAAGCCCAACATCAATTAGTTTGCAAAAAGAACCCTAAGAAGAAGGGAGGTCCTAGAGAATCTCACTTAACAGCTGTTAGGAGAATTCTGAGGTATCTGAAAGGTACTACTAATGTTGGTTTAGTCTACAGAAGATCTGAAGATTACAACCTAGTAGGATTTTGTGACGCTGATTACGCTGGAGATAGAGTTGAAAGGAAAAGTACTTCTGGAAGCTGTCAGTTTCTAGGAAGTCATCTGATATCTTGGTACAATAAGAAGCAAGCCACAATTGCCCTCTCTACAACAGAAGCAGAATATGTTGCTGCTGCTGGATGTAGTACACAGATGCTCTGGATGAAGAGTCAGCTAGAAGATTATCAGATATATGAGAGTAACATTCCTATCTTCTGTGATAATACTCCTGCTATTTGTTTATCTAAGAATCCTATATTACATTCCAAAGCTAAACATATTGAGATCAAACATCATTTCATTAGGGACTATGTTCAGAAGGGTGTTCTTTCTTTAAACTTTGTGGATACAGAACATCAGTGGGCTGATATCTTCACAAAACCCTTTGCTGAAGATAGGTTTAAGTTCATTCTGAAGAATATCAGTATGGATTTATGCCCAGAATGAAAGGATGAGAAGATTTGATATATGGATTAAACTTGAAATGATTATTTATTTTTCTTATCAGAAGTTCTGAAATTGTTGATCAATTAGATATTCTGATTCTGTTATTGCTAACGCTTCATATGTCTAAGTTGATTCAGAATTTCTTTTAAAGCAAAACAGTTGTCACCAACTATTCCAGATGATGAACACGTGTTCATTCTAAAGGGACAAGCATGCGTGCAGTTGATGAGACGCCTCCCTAGGTAACTGTGCAAATCATTTCAAATATCATGTTTTACCCTAACGTCATTCAACATTAAATGCTAATTGATTCATTATCTGTAACCTTTGTCATTCAGAATCATATTGCATATCATTTCAAATCTGTGCCTATATAAACACATCTCTATATCATTTCATCTCTTTCCTTTCATCTTCATTGTTCACTGTATGTGCATCTTCATCTCTATCTCTCTCTTTTCATAAACCCTAGTTACAAAACCCAGTAATCTCAGTATGAATCTATGGCTTCTTCATCAAATGTGCAACGCAAGGTTTCTTCTACGAAACAAGAACAACAAAAGAAATCTACAAATACTCCATTGAAGACTTGTTTGATTCCTTACAAATGCTCTGTGAAAATATGGTGGATTTTGAAAACCTTCTCGCTCATGATTTCAAAATCAAAACTGGAATGTTGGTACAAGGATGGGAAAACTTTTTTGAACACTTAATTGGACCAGTTTACCCTACTTTGGTTAAGGAATTCTGGACTCATGCCACTGTTACTCCAACTATTATCATCTCCTTCGTGTTAGGTCATGAAGTGGTTATCTCTGAGAAACTGATAAGGAAATTATACAGTCTTGATGGTATAGGTGGAATCACATGTGCTATCCCTGGTTGGACTGATTGGGATAAGGTTGATCCAGAGTTGTTTACTTCTGGAAAAAGCTCGCCTTACACCACAGATTTGAAGCCTTCATATAGAGTTTGGGAAAAGATCATTCTGGGATCTTTATATCATAGGAAATCAACTAACTCTGCAACCTACATCAATCAAGATCAGAAATTCACCTTGTTCTGCATTGGCAAAGGTATGAGAGTCAATCTACCTCATATTCTGTTTCAACATCTGAAGGCTAATGTTGAAGAATCAAGGGAAGAAGAACGTCTGAAAAATCCCAAGCTCAAGAGGAATACTATCCCTTTTGGAAGAATGATTTCAGATATTCTGACTGAGAATGGTCTGTTAGATACTCTGAGAGCAGCTGACTCTTCTCAACATCTGACTGCTATTCGTGGGAGTATTTTGTCTGCTCAGTCCTTGAGAAGAATGCAGTTGATTGAGAAGGTGACTACTCCTCCAAAGGTGTTTCCAGATATTCTGACCAGAAGAACACCTGTTGCTGGTTTCTATCATATGTACAAGGAAGAATTATCAAAATCTGTCAAACGTTATCTGAAATCTTGTGTTAGAGCACAAACAACTGTTGATCCTGCTTGGATTCGTGGAAGAACTCTTCCTTCCTTGGATGAGTTAAGGAAAAAGGATAAGAAGAAGAAACAGCAGAAGCTGAAGAGAAAGGTCTCAGAAGAAGGTCCTGATGCTAAGAAAGCCAAGAAGTAGAAGAAACCTTCAGGTATTGTAATCTCTGACTCTGTACCTGTTACTAATTCTGAACGTGTATCAACAGAGTCTCTCAAAGCACCTAGAATTTCTAAACAGTTTCAGAAGCTCATAGAAGATATTAACAAAGCAGACTCTTCTAGCTCACAATCTACTTCTGCCCTTCCCCCTCAGAAAAGGCCACCTCCTTCTGATCTTCCATCTTCTTCCACCACCACTAAAAGAAACCGTCCACTTCATTCTGAACCAATTCTTGACCCCCAACCTCTAAATGCTGTCTTTTCACAAATTCCATCTGAAAACATTTTCTCAACTACCTCCACTCCTTCTGCTATCTCACCTTTAAATGAACCTTCAACCACCTCCACAGCAGATTCTTCATCCTCCCTTTTCTCTTCTACCACCTCAGTTCTGCTTTCTAAAGAACCTGCACCATATTTTGTTCTTAACCCAGATTCCCCTATCACCCATTTCAGAAGTAGCCCTCCTGAACCAGCTGTTGATATGCGTTTTGAATTACTTAAGTATCAGTTACGGACAGGGTTAGATGCTCTGAAGGTAGCTCATGAATCCAAGATGGATCATGTAGCTGCTGGGAAACTCTAGAGAGCTTTCAGAAGGGAGATTCAGTCTGATCTTCTGGAGCTTCAGCAAGACTGTCTAGCTGCTGCTCCTGGACCTTCTGGATTTCGTCTGGAGTATGATGATGGAAGATACTACCATCCCATCACCAGCTGGAAACCTCTTGAAGAGAAGGAGTTTGTTGATGAGCTTGCAGAAGAAGAGAATCCTCTGGCTATGGTTGTGTGGACGCCACATCCATACAAGGTTCTGACTTGAGACTTTAAGTTCTTATTCAACTAGTTAAGGGAGAATCCCTCTGCAAAAGCACCAAATATGGTATATCCAGAAGTTGAATACCCTCCAGAACCTGTTGCTCCAACACCTCCCCAGAATCTAGCTGCAATTCTTGAAGGTTTAGAACATCCTGCTATAGAAGTTCCTATTGAGGAAAATCAAGGAGATGTTCTTATGGTCGAAGCTGATGCTGCAACCAATCCTCCTGCTATGGACAATAACTTTTATGCTGCTTTTGCTGGTCCTTCTGCTTCTATGCTAAAGGAGCTCCAATAAAATCAAGCTAACTTAGCTCTTCGTCTGGACAAGCAAGAGGATACAAATGCTGAGTTCAGATCCTTCATGCAGGATCAGAAGGAAGCTACAAGGAAGCAAGTTAAAGACACTACTAAGATTAAAAACCTTCTGGCCATCTTAGTTTCTAGGATTAACCAGTCGTAGTCTGTCTTTGTGTCTTAGTTTGTTTTCTTTGTTGTTTGCATCTGCTTGTTTTGCTTATGCTTCTGTACCCTTATCTTCTGATGAATAATCAATGACAAATTATCTGTTCCTTCTTCACTCTATGTGTTTTGTTTCATCTGAATCTTTATGCTTTTTGATGTTATGACAAAAAGGGGGAGAAATCTGATAATTGAATTGGTTTATAATATCAGTTGCTGGGATTAAGTCTCAACATTTCCTAACATTATTTGCAAGTTTTCTGTCTTTGATAGTTTTTGCAGGAATATGACATTCTGAAAAAGCTCAAAGTGAGAAGCAAATACATGGGGAAAATGAATTCTAAGAAGAAGCATGCTCTTAGAGAATTGAAGCAAGCTTAGTGCTCTGAAGCTTCAAGATCAGAAGCAAGAAGAATGTTCTGATACATTTTTAAGAATGCTCTGATACAATCAAGTATGCTATGATTCAATTGATTACAAAGGAAAATTCAAAGCTCTGCAGATGTCTAATGGAAGCTCTGAAGAGAAGCTCTGAATATTCTGAAGTTCTATTCTACGTGAAAGTCTCAACTGAAACGAAAAATATTCACGGAAGTCTTTTATTTATAAATTCTTCTAGTATTAATTTCAGGGGGAGATTGTTAATCTCAGGGGGAGACATATTCACACACTCTGATTATATGCTTTTGCTATATCTGTGTAATTGTCTTTGTTCATCTGATATTCTGGATACAAATTCATATCAATTATATATGTTTTTGTCATCATCAAAAAGGGGGAGATTGTTAGAACAAGATTTGTTCTGATCAATATTCTGTGTTTTGATGATAACATTATATATGAATTTTGTATAAGATAATGTGGTACTCTAATCCTTTGCATTTTCCATTTCAAGAAATATATAAAGAGTATGCACAAATCAGGGCTCAGAAGCACTGACTCAGAAGGTTCTGGATGGCTACATCAGAACATGCTCTGGCAAGACATCAAAAGATGGTCAAGCAGAATCAGAACATGAACTGAAAGCATCAGAAGAACGAAGTCAGAAGCAGAAGTTCTGAAGTTCTGAATTGGAATCACGCTCAAGCTCTTCAAAGTCAGAAGACAAGAAGATGCTCTCCAGCAAGATGTTGACTCTGATATTCAAACGTTGTTATATACAAAATCTGAGTCCAGAAGAAAGTACAAGATGAAAGGCTGAAACGTCTAATCTCTGACTGACAAAAGGAACGTTAGAAGCTACAAAAGACAAAGTCAGTAAAAGCAGGAAAAGCAAGGCTCGAGGTAGTTGACAAAAGTGTGAAACATTAAATGCAGAGCTGTACTATTCACGCAAAGCATTAAATGCTCCCAACGGTCATTTCCTCTCAACGCCTATAAATAGAAGTTCTGATCAGAAGCAAAGTAGAACACTTGTGCATAATATTAAAACGCTGTCAAAATCAAATCTCACGAACTTCATCTTCAACCTCACAAACTCTTGTAATATTTAGTGACTGTTAAGCTTAGAACTTAAGAGAAATATCGTTGTGATTACAGCTTTATTAGAAGCAATCTTACTCTTGTAAACATTATTTTACATTGTTTGTAAAAGGTTCCTAGAGTGATCAAGTTGTGATCTAAAGACTCTAGAAGACTTAGAAGGTCTCTAAGTGGATAACCATTGTAATCAGTTGTATTAGTGGATTAAATCCTCAGTTGAGGTAACTCACTCTAAAGGGGTGGAGTGGAGTAGTTTCGTTAACAACGAACCAGGATAAAAATAATTGTGTTAATTGTTTTTATCTTACAAGATTTTGAAGTCACACTTTTTCAAACACCCCCTTTCTAAGTGTTTTTCTATCCTTCAGAAAGCCCCAAATCCCATAATTGCTTAGTCAATTGCTCAGAAAGTCAACAGTCGACTAGTTTAACCTAAAAGTCAACTATGGTCAAAGACAGTCAAAATTCCTGATTTTTGTTAACATCCTTATTTTGAAGTATCATTCATCATTTGATCAAGGATTGATCATGATTCATCAAGGAAAGTTCAGAAATCAACAAAACTCAAAGTTTCTAAATTAGGGTTTTGACCTAAAAGTCAACTGAACTTTGACCAGTCATAACTTTCACATGGAACATCAGAAATTTTCCATACAAATGCTCATTTTTAAGGAAATTGAATTCTCTACAACTTTGTTTCTCACATGCCAAGGCTAAAAATGCTTCATTTGAGAGATATGGATCAAAATATTATAGGTCATTTCTAAAAGTCAACCAAAAGCAGTTTTTTGTCAAAACCCATATCATCAGGATAAAATCTCCAAATGGAAAAAAGGTTCTAAATTGGCTTGCAGAGGACATCTTGAGCTTTCCAAAAAGTCCTAGAACTCTTCCATATCTTAAAAATTGAGAGAGATATGCCTTGTCAAAGTTGGACAATTTGAGAGAAAAATGTGAAACAAAAAGGCTTCAAAATGGATTTCTTTGCAAATGAGCCCAAGTTTTCAAGATCCAATCTTCATCCTTATGATATCTAAGATTCAAAATTCAATTTCCACGAAATTATATGATTTATTTGATTTTATATGAATTTTTATTCATTTAAAAAGTAATGAAATCATGGAAATCAAGGAGAAAAATCAAAGATACGATTGGGGACTCACTTATAACCAAATCCAATCATCATTAATGCCCCATAAACAAAGGAAATTTGTGCAAATTGGAATGGATATGATTGGAACAAAATTTGTCTAGTTTTAGAAAGATTTCATGAATCAAATTTTCATAACTTGTAATCCAAGATTCAAGTGGATTTTCTTCAAATTTGTTAACCTAATTCGTTCTATCATAAATAGAGGACAAGTGCAGTCCCCTAGAGAGGTTTTGGAAGCTTCAGAAACCCTATTATTGGAGCAAGAAATCGTGAATCCAAGTGAATTTGCAGTCAAAGATTCAAGCCGTTTTAAGCCAAACTAAGCATCACAATCGATTCCCTGAAGTCTCTTGAGTGATTCCTGATCATTACCCACAGCCAACAGGCCCTGAACTGCGCGATTACCATTCACGGTTTGTGTCATCCAACTCAAACTCGATTTCTTTGATTCATCATCCATAAATGAATTTTGATCGCATATTATCAATTGTTATGATGTTTAGAACGATTATGGGCTTTTAATTTGATCATTGCATGGTTATATTGTGAGTCACCATTGTTGATCCTTAGGGTTTCACTTTAGGGATTTCTGATACAGGGTAAATTAGACCAAGTTATGGGCATGGTTGGAGTCATGAGGACGATACGAATTTAGCCATGGTTTCGTTTTTTATTTTTATGCTTGTTTGAGGATTTTCGTGAATCGCATGTGTTATAGCTACTAGTTTTTCGCAACTAATTCGCTGCAAAGCGCTGTAAAAAGTATCTGGAGGTTACAAGCAAGAAGACGATGAGGTGTAGGCTTCCCATTGGTCCGATTTGAAAAATAGTGGGGACGCGCGTGTCATACCCCAAAATTTACCTGGTGCAATTCCCGTATTAATTTATTATGGGTGTTAAGAATTAGGAGCCATAGGGTTTAATATACATATTATTAAACTCGCTCTCTTATAAAATGCCCGTATAAATTGGTGGAGGTGTGAATATCAAACATTTGAGGTCCAAATCAGTGTTGGGCCCATTTGTTTCATTTAATCATTTTATTATCATTTTCATTTTTCAAATATTATTGTTACTAACTATTAAGATTATTAGTATTATTAATTAAGATTAGTATTTTAGATAATTTTGGTATTATTTTAAAAATTATTATTAATTAATATTATTAACTTTAAAAAAAAAAATCTAATTTGCAATTATCATAAAATTATTAAGAGATTAGTTAATTAATAAAATAGGGAGTATTGGTTTTTTTATTATTATTTTTATTGGTGTTTTGTTTGTTTTGCTTTGGGCCAGAATAAGCTAATATGGAATGGACCAAAAAATGCAATGGGCCGGTTTTTGTCACACGTGGACTAGGGTATTGGGCCGGGTCAAACAAACCTGGTTCCTGTTCATTGTCATCAACCTCCCAACCCTTCCTCGCGCCGCTGCAACCCCCATGAAACCTAACCCTAATGCGTTTCTTGCCCAGGCCCATGCTTGAATCAAATGCAATCCGGATCATCAAATAAACTCAGCAATCAATTTACAAACTAAAGAATCTAATCAAATCTAAACATAACAAAAATCAAATCTGAAATTATAACACAATCAAATCAGATTCTATTAAAAGGCTGAATCAATTTACAATACAATAAAATCTCTAAAACTAATTGAATCTAATCTCTAATTTCCTAAACTAAAATCTAACCTAGCCTATAAAACTAAGAGAAATAGACAGAAGAAGGGGTTGGAAAAAATTCTGGAAAAGGTCTTCAAAGAAGAGTCTTGGAGCGCCGCGAACAAACCCTAGGTCTCATCGTACCTGCAAGTAGAAAGAAGAAGAAGGAGATTAGATCCGGAGCTTACACGATCCTGAATACAAGACTATAAGGTAACTCTCGCAGCACTTAGCTTAGGTTCGATTATGTGATTGCATGTGTTTTTGGGTGTGGATCGATTCTTTGTTCTGGAAAATTAGGTTAGGGTTTATATTTTTCTGGGTTCGCTGTTGAAGGTTGGGGGTGGGTGTTGCACCCCAAAATTTGACCATCTAATTATTCTTAATTGGCTTACATATCTCATTCATTTACATCATAGGTCACCTAACGTCATGCATCATCAATTAATAAATCTGGCTGAGGATCAATGGTGTGGAAATACTAGGGTCTTATTGCCTGAGCTTATTAAGTTTAATCAATTAAAGATGAGATTAAGGTCTCATGGCTTCAAGTTTCGTCACCAAGAGGATTTTCTTAAGAGAAATTATTTCTGTTATCAGATCAAAATATTGGCTAAGGTATAATTCATGGATCCTTTGTGATTAAGGTATTGCTTTGGATTTAAGACTATCTTTGAATCATGGCACAAAAGAAGAACTTGAAAATTTATTTTATTAAAGGCATCATTCTTTCGTTACTTAACATACAAGTTTGGGCAGATCGGTGAATTAAGTTGATTCAAGGGTTTCATTGAAGATATCATTTGATTGGAATCTATTTGTTGAAACTAGAAGTGGATTCAAATTCAAGGACAATTAAAGTGAATTAGAGTTCTCAAGCATTTGTGTTGGATTTCCATATGATGAAAAAAGAAAAAGAATTCTACAATTCATCAAAAATACAAAACCAATTTCAAAATACAAATACAATTACACCATTCAAACTCTTTACATCATATGCAAAAAAAAAATAATATAAATCTAAATAGCCAATATCCCTCTTTCACGTCCAAGTTGTTCCATCCTTTTTAGAATCCTACCTAGTCCTAATACTAGGCTTCATCCTTCAGAAAACTCCACTCTGTTTGTTTCAAAACTCTAAGCCACTTCCATTTACACCAAGTTACTCTCAAAAGTGTGCCAAGCTGCTCAGCCACTTCACATCCTGCATAAACCAGTGGACTAAACTAAGTTAAATTTAAGCATTTCGTATGTAAACCAGAATCAGCCTCATAAAAAACAATCCAAACATTCATACATAAAGAAATCAGGAAAGACAAAAGAACATTCATCAACTGTCAAACAGGATTTCTAAGCACAAAGTTCAAACCATACAAAGATAAACATAAAGACTAACCTACCACTACCAATTGATTCAAGCAGACATACAGTGCTCACAGTTCAATATCTACCATGACGCTTAATCTAAAATCAAGAATTTGTGGTTGTCGCGAGTTTACTACCACTCAAGTGCTTCTGTACCTGCCTATGTTCTGTCCTAGCAGCCAACATTCAAACATACTAATCTATGGATATAACTCAAAGACAAGGGAATAAAATAGCTACAAAGAGTTACTATTATCAGTTCAAGCTATCTCAAAGTCAGGTTACCTATTGCTTAATTAACCTTACTGTCCTAACTCCTACTTATTCAGCTCCAATTCAAATCGCACTACACCCTGCAGCAAGATGCACAATTCAGATAACTTACATAACACCTTACCATTGGTATAATTCCAGCCACACAATTTCAGAGTCATATACAAGTTAACCAACAACTAACTCAGTTTCAATGTCCTAATAACCTAACCATTCATAACCTAACAGTCCATTTAACCAATAACAGAAAAACAGCTTGTAACAACCTATAACTAACTTGTTGATTTTGTTAACCTATTCTAACCACCTAACAAATTTACAACTAATTCCTAACTGTTTGTGTAACTAACATTTTCCTAACTGTTTCTAACTTATAACAGAAAACTAACTTTGAGACATCTCTAACTACCCTTAACTAACATCAAACAGAATTGTAACAATCCCTAACCGATTCAGTTATGCATAACTACCCCTAACCGAATCTCTAACTATCATAACAGAAAACTGAACCCTCCAACAGAATGGGAACCATACTTCCAAGTTCCTAACAGAATCATCTAACAGATGCTACAACAGAAAAAGAGAAGGGTAATTACCTTGCTATTGATATATAACAGAGCTTCACTCTTCAATGGATCCCTTCTTGATCAGTTTTCACCCATCTTCACTTCCACCATTCTCTCTTCCTTCACCCTCTCACAATCCATCTTCTTCAACTTCAATCCCCTTCATCTTCTTCCATCACTTCTTCAATCCACCACCTTCACCACCTTCAATTGCAGAAGAAAAGAATTAGAAAGCTAACAGAAATAGGAGAGAAGAGAAAGCTCATAACAGAAACTCAGAAAAACGCACTTGAGAACTGAATCTTCTTCTCCTTTTCTTCACTTATTCAATCTTGCTTTGATTAACCTTCATCTTCAATCCACCTCACTCATCAGAAAATTCAAAAAAATCACAACCGAGAATTTCTCTTCAATCTCTAATCAAGAATCTTCATCATCATCATCACTGCTCACCACCGATACCTTCAATCACCACCGGAAACACTCTCTATCTTCATTGCGCATCAATCTCAATCATCATCGTCATCAACTACACACAGCAACTCGCATCAATCAGCAGCCACAACAACAATAGAAGCGCAAAAAAAAACGCAAAGGAGAAGAACGGAAGAAGGTCCGAAGCGAGAAATGAAGGAGAAGCATACCTTACTTTGAGTTGCTGTCGTGCCAGAGGAATCTTGAAGCCGCCGCCGTTGTTGAGCGAGAGATCGCGAGATGAAGCATAAAGAGAGTAATCGACAAACGAGACGAGAGGTTGAGTCGAAGATGAAAGAGCTATTCGAGTCGAAAGAGATGAGGGAGGTGTCAAAGAATACGCCGCCGTTTCAATCGGAGAAGAAGGAAAGCTCCGCCGTATGTTCATGAAGAGAGAGGAGAACTGAGTGAAGGTTTGAATCGGAGAGGAGTCGAGAGAGATGAACGAAACGTTGAGGTGACGGTCGATACGTTCGTGGTGGCGCCGTTAGAGCTCCGGTTGGAGAAGAAAGCCTGCCGCCGCTTTGTCACGAAGGAGAAGGAGAGTTCGTTCAGAATGATTCCAATGGTCACAAGTAAATACCCTAATTTCCCTTTCTATATAATATGATTTTAGTATATGGTTTTAATCTGAAAATTAATAATGATTTGAATGGAGATTAATTGTATTAGTTGATAATTGTTGATTAATTGGATTTAGTTGTAGATAAATTTTGAATCAATATAATGTTTGGATGAAAGTCTGAAGTTGAAAATAACTATCTTGGGCTACGAATGTCACGGTTTCACACCCCCATGAGGCCCATACGCACCGTTTTTGGTGTGCTGAAGAAACATGAACAAAAAACAAACTCTGTTGGGCTTTAGATTGTGGGCCTAGCGCCCCTGCTGCTATTCACAATCCCATTTTCAATTCACACCCCGCTGTTTCCATTAGTTTTGATTTAGGTAACTAGATTTTTGCCATTTTCTTTTAGTAATTAAAACTATTTTTCTCCTATCATTTTAGACTTTAATATAAATATTTTGACATAGAAAATAATCACTAAAATATTAGTTTTAGGCTATTTGTCTTAATTCTTTTTGCTTGATTTGATTCTTATTCTTCATAAAATTCTCACAAAAATAAATAGTATCTTTTAATTCACTTTCGCACTATATTTTGAATCATTTGTTTTCATGTTTGATGCTATACTTTCAAGTCATTCTTTTAGTCATTTTTTGCACTAATTTTGTATCATTGTTTACTTGTAATTTTTACTTGTGATCTCACTTGTAATCTCATTCCTTTAGATTTAGGACCTATAATCTTCATGACTATTAGGCTTAGTCTTTCCCTTTAAATCCTAACACTTAGGTATAATCATAACATTAGGCTAGTTATTCATTTTAGGCTAGTTTTCTTCTTCTTTTTCTTTTCAACATTAAAACATTAACAAATAGAGATGCGAATCACATTAAGAAAGTGATAGAGAAATGAGTGGGATTCATTCCCTAATCTGTTTCTCAATCACTTAGTGGCATAGAAATGAATGGGATTCATTCCCTAATCTGTTTCTCGGCCACTACTTAATGGGAGAGAAATGAGTGGGATTCATTCCCTAATCTGTTTCTCGAACATTAACTAATGGGATAGAAATGAGTGGGATTCATTCCCTAATCTGTTTCTCGAACATTACATAATGGGATAGAAGTGAGTGGGATTCATTCCCTAATCTGCTTCTCGATCATTATACATTTTCATGTGATTCAAATCGCAAAGTAAATTCCCTTAAAAAACACTCAACCAAAAACATTTAAAACACTTAATAAAGGCTCAGACCTAAACAAAGTAATGAAGTGGTGCGAAGCCTTGTATTTGGTTTTGTTCATCATGGAATTACGTCTAAAAGACACAAACCAATTTTCTCTCTTCTCTCTCTTGCCTCCGAGGCATTATTTCTCTTGCCTTCAGGGCATTCTTTCTCCTAATCGGACACGTTATTTCCGCTCCATTCCCAGCTTAAGACTCCAGAGATCGAGCAGCGGAGTGTGAATGTAACTGTTCAACTAAAAAACATAAAAACAAACAAAAACTAAAGAGTCAAACTACGGCGCTCTGATTCCTGAAAAGGATACGTAGGCATTAGGTCGCGGGGCCTAAGCGAGCACAACTATTTATAAACCTTATTTTTCCCGTGTTTCTTTTTCTTTCATTTGCATGCATTCCCTTAGCATTAAGCTTTAGATTTATAGATAACACACCCTTTAGATGGCAACAAACATAGGTGGATACCATCGAGTACGATGGGCGTGAGGGGTGCTAGCACCTTCCCCTTGCGTAACCGACTCCCGTACCTTGATCTCTGGTCGAAAGACCTTTTTCTTATCCTTTCTTTATTTTAGGTTTTCTGATATTCCTTTCCCTTATGGGATAAATATATTGGTGGCGACTCTGTTCATCATTTCGCGAGCGTGCGACCAGTGGGGAAGATGAAGATCATGAAGATCTTCATCTGGATTCGTCAATCTGGGTTTATGTGGTGGTTTTCTAGGGACTTACGGTGGCCGGTGGTGGCTCGTGAGGGTTTTGGGGTTGAATGTTTGAGAGAGCGGAGAGAACAAAGAGAGAGAAGGAGATGTTTAGAGAGAGAAAGAAACAGAGAGAATGAAGGGAGGAATGGGGGTAGACGGAGGGTAACCCTCCTCACGATTCAATGGCTGAAAGACATGTGGCCTCCCATGGCCACTTGTCAGCAATACTGGACGATGATCCAGTGTGCTCGCGTTCCGTACACCTTCACACAACTCCACATGCAGACCGTAGATTCCAACCTGATCAAATCATGTTCATCCGTTGCGCCTAAGGGTATACCGTAGCCACCCTTTGCGTCGTATTCAATCAAACGGACTCCATGAGTATCTGGGCTGACCCTTTTTCTATCCACACACCCTAAATTACTTCCCTTAGAAAACCTACACCCCCCATGCGTAAAGGAAAAAAACATCCTAATGGGCCTAAACCTCGCTTTTCACACCCTCTAATTCCCTATCCAATAACAAAATACACCCCTGCACCTAAAAAAATAGAATAAAACTAATTAATTAAATTTTTTATAACTTGAATAATTTGTTTAATTGTTTTTATTGATGACTTAATTTCTCCTCAAACCGACTAAATCCATTAGTCGCATTAGACGAGAAATAAATTGTTCTGATTAATTTATAATTTAATTAATTCTTATTAATTCCCTCCTCGACCCGACTGAAGCTATCAGTCGCTTTAGACGAGAGATAAAAATATATAAAACTTAAAACACATTTTAATTTGGTGCCCGCGACGATCAATCTATCGATCTGAGTAATCAGCAATGCCTCATAATCCGTTAGCTATACTGACCAAATCTATTGGTCACCGCATCTAACGGTGCCAAATCAAATCAGGGTTGTATGCCAAACCTCAAAATATTTTCACCTTTCAAAACAAATTTCAAAACTACGACAGACCATTCAAAAAGCCTTTAAACAATTTCAAACCACAAATTCTAATTCTAAGGCGTACAACCCTGTGCCTGAACTACGTTGACTCTGATCCTCCATAAGGAGGTACGTAGGCACTTGGTAACAAGGCGAGTCTCCCCCTCCCTAAAATCTCAATTCATTTAAAATCTCAATTTTGCCCTTTTCAATTCATTAGCTATAAACCTCATAATTATTGCCATAAACCTTATCTTTACAATGTCAGCCTTTAGGAAAGGGTTGAGGGTGCCTAACACCTTCCCTCAACCTGATTATAATAACTTACCCTGAATCTCATAACTGCGTAGGGTTTCCTATTCGCCCTTCAGAATAGGTGGCGACTCTAAAACCTTCAATTTTAAGGCAGGTTGCTACAGCGCGCGTTTTCGTTTTGATTCTTTTGTTTTTATATATATTATGCGTCTTGCGTATGTTAAACAAACAGCGAGTCTTGGCTGAGTGGTAAGAGGATAGGGATTGAAGAGGCATGGGTTCGATCCCCACTCCAGCCAGATATTTTTATAAAGTAACAAGCTGGAGGATCCTGTGCACGCTCCCCTCATGAATTCCATCATGCGCCTTTAACATAGGGCCATCAGATCCTGTTCTCTTCAGATCCAAGGGCCCCGGATGCACAGGTTCACCATAACCCTCATGGACTCACCACACCAGATTCCGGTCCAGGTTTTTGTTAATACATTTATTTTTATTTGTTTTTTCTCTTTTTCTTTTTTTTCTCCTTTTTTTATTAAAATCTTTTATAAGTTTTTTTTTCCTTTTCAAACTAAACTCCTTTTATATACATATATATATATATATACATATATATATATATATATATATATATATATATATAATTTTTTAATTTAGGTAATTACTTTAAATTAAGTTTAAATAATTAATTTAGGGTTAATTAATTAGGTTAAATAATTTAGATTAATTTAATCAGGATTAGCCGATTTTAAAATTAATTAGGTTAAAAATCAATAATTAATTTTTAGGGTTTGTCTAGCCTCATTAAATTAAAAGCCTTAGGTAACCCTAGGAGTCTTAGGTAGGTGTCGTCCGTTAACTTGACTTCTTTTTACTAACCTTTTAAAATCAGGGTTTGCCCCTGTTGTTTTCAAAAACCTTTTTCTTTTTAATTTTGTTTTATTTACCTTTTATTTGTTGCCTAATATTTATTTACTTTTTTGCCTTGCCTTATTTATCCTATTAACTATAGTTAACTTGTTCCCCCATTTGGGGTTTGCTTTTTATTATGTTTATTTTATCGTTTGCCTATTTTTTTGTATCTGCCCTAAAGCCTTGTAGTTTAGGTTTATTTTCCTACCCTTTCATTTTTGCCCTTTAATTTCTGCCTTACAGGTGTTTATTGTAATAGCGTAGGAACTTTTAATTCTGCCTTTATTTTTCTGTTGTGGTTAGTAATCCTAGGGAGTGCAAGCCTTGTTAAAATGAATTAGACCACTAATTATAAGATAAATATTCGAATTAAACCACATGATTGTGTCACACACACACCTTTAGGGTGACCCTTCTTATGCTGCCTGTTGCCTTTTGATTACGATTCTAAAATAGTCAAGTCCCTCGATTCCGAGGATACCTAAAGCAAGTGTTGCCTTAATACATTAAAATCATCATAAGATTTTGTCCCTCGATGCTGCCTCGGAAATAAGATGATTGTCCCATTGCTAAGGTATCCTCGCCTGTTGCCTAAATGACTATTTTATCCTTCCCTAAAGACTACCTACCCTCTATATGGTAGGGACAGTCTTATGGCGAACGATAATTCCGATGATCCTTTTCAAATTCAATGAAAGGACTATCTGCCCTCTTTATGGTATGGATAGCCCTTTCAAAACTGAAAAGCTAAAAGAACAATTTTTCTAACTTAGGGTAGGTGCTCCTGATTGCTTGCTCTATTCAAATTCAAATTCAAAATTCCAATCTCTTTTTTCCACTTATTTTCAAAACGAGGCTACGCTTATTTACAAGCTAAAATCCTTGTCTTTTTCTATTCACACACTACACTTCAAACATTTCGAAAACAAAAAGTGAGTTAAGCAATTAAGAGCCCATGGATAACCATGGATACAAAGGGTGCTTACACCTTCCCTTTGTATAACCTACCCCCCGAACTCAATCTCTTTTAAAGGTCTTTCCTGTTCTTTTTGTCTTTTCAATTGGATAAAATAAAAGTTGGTGGCGACTCTTGCTATCTGCAACATTTCAAAAAAGTCAATTCTCCTACAGTATAACAAATACGACATAATTATTTTTTCTTATTTTTCTCTCAGGTAAAAAAAATCACATGAAAGTGACATTTTACACAACCACCCCAACCTTGATTTTTGCTAAAGTCAATAAACATTTTAGTATTTTCTTAAAAACGTTTCACGTTAGTATTTTTGCTTCTTATATGTCTTTGATGGAATCTTCTCCAATGCATTTATTAATGGTGTCCATTCAACTCTCATCTTATCCCTTTATTTATATTTTCATTTCTTATCAAAATAATTCTTTTTATTTATTTATTTTTATTAATTTTGAAACATTAGATAATGGGCAGAAGGAATGACGCAAGAGAAACAGGGTCGGCCCAAACAATTAAGAGGCCATGTTCTAACTTTTTAAATAGGCTTCTAATAAAATAAAATATAAATATAAAATATATACTAATTTTTCTCTTTAAAAAAAACATATATAAATTTTTTATTATAGTTGATATAGTAAAGAAGTTAAATTTGTGAGAAAAATTATAAATTCCTATAAATATTACTATATTAAATTAGATTAAGTTAAATAATTTAAATGTAACAATTTATTTAATCGTAATAATTTAATCAAAATTAGTAATAAATTTACTAATTTTGTAATATATTATGATAAAATAAAATACAATAATAAAAATTTTAAAAGTAATATATATTTTTGTAAGAAAAAAAGAAAGAATAGAAAAAAATAATTAAAAAAATACAGTGTATATAATACTTCATTTAAAAAGACTGTAAAATAAGAAAGATTAAAAGGACTTTCGCTTTGAAATTAAGTAATAAATATATGCACTAAAAAATATAATAATTTATATTAACTATAACACTCAACCGAGAAATCTATAATATTGAAAATGTAACAGCTTTAGTTTTGCATGGATCACTTATATTCACACAGCATGCCAACTTGTATTACTTATATAGCATTTTTTTTGGGACCCCTACTGATTTAAGGTCCTATGTTGTGGCACTGGTTACACAGGCACAGAGCCAGACCTGAAGAGAAATGATAGTAGGTGATATATTTCTTTTTTTTTTCTTTCTAAGTTTGGATGCGTCTTTATTTATTGTTAAATATTACGAAAGACCTGTATATCAAAGGCGGAAACAGACCACCACCTTCTGTTGTTTCTCTTCTACCATCTTTCACGTCCATCATCTAATCGTTCAGAATTAATATAAAAAAATAACTAAATATTTTTTATTTTAAAAAGGGAGAAAAATTGTAAATGAATAGCTAAGATGAGTCATGAACGAATATCGTAGCAAATACACTTTCCATTATCTTTTATAAGCAAATTTGGCTTTTTATATTTTTTCAACAAATAATGTATTTAGACTATATATAAACTAGATGCATCATTTATTCAATAAATTTTAATTTTAATTATAATAAGAAATGGAGAGAGTAAACGGAGAGGATCCAAATGTAGAAAAACAAATATTAATATTTCTTTTTTTGTTTTTAGCTTAACAAAAATAACACTGACAATTAAAGATAACATGTCCTCGTGTTAAAATAAAAAGATAACCTTATCCAACTTTTTGATTTTGGTAGATAAGAATTCATCTTTTAATATTAAAGTAATAATAAAGAATGATGAATTCTTATCTATCCAACTTAAAAGTTAGATAAAATTACCTTTAATGTAAAATGTATTGGAAATAATAAATAATTGTACTATTTTATAATTAATTAAATATGTTAAAATTAAATTGTATTGTGATTGGTTGAAAATATTTTTTTGTGATAAATAGAGAAGTTGTCCCTAAAGAATACATCAAAAGCATTGCACATTGAAAACCATGTTTCTTTTCTTTTGTCCACTGTATTGGTTATTATATGAGTAGTTAATAATCAACAACCCTCCAACGAAGTAATACTGAACCAAAACCTATTATATGTATCTTAACCATCTACGTACTCTCGTCATATTCCCAAAATGAGTTTTGAAGATTCTCTTTCTCTTCAATCTACCTTCACTTTCCTCTTCTCCTCTTTCACCATCCTATATTCATTATTTTCTCTTCTCATCTACATCTCAAGAATAAAACCATGGTGTAACTGCAACACTTGCAAAACTTCCTTAACCATGAGCTGGTCAAAAAACTTCATAAACCTTTGCGACTACTACACTCATCTTCTTCAAACCTCACCCACAGGAACAATCAATGTCCACGTCTTAGGTAACACCATAACCGCAAATCCACAAAACGTCGAATACATCCTCAAAACAAATTTCAACAACTATCCTAAAGGGAAACAATTTTCCACACTTCTTGGCGATCTTCTTGGTCGTGGTATATTCAACGTCGACGGTGATACATGGAAGTTTCAGCGGAAAATCGCGTCTCTTGAACTAGGCAGTATTGCAATTCATTCATATGCCATGGAACTTGTTACAGAAGAAATCAAAACTAGGCTTATTCCTCTCATAGCTTCAAAAACGGATCAGAAAGATGATGATTTTTTAGACATGCAAGATATTCTTAGAAGATTCTCGTTCGACAATATTTGTAAATTCTCATTTGGTTTAGACCCGTGTTGTCTTGTTCCATCACTTCCTGTTTCAAAGCTCGCCGACGCTTTTGATCTTTCATCAAAGTTTTCAGCTGAAAGAGCGACATGCGCGTCACCGTTAATATGGAAGATGAAACGTTTCTTCAACGTTGGGTCGGAGAAGAAGCTGAAAGAAGCCATTAAAGTGGTGAACAACATGGCAAAAGAGATGATAAAACAAAGACGGGAAATTGCAATTGGAGTTGATTCGCGAAAAGATCTTCTCTCGCGTTTTATGAATACTTTGAATTCAAACGAAGACGAATATTTAAGAGATATAGTTGTTAGTTTTCTTTTGGCTGGTCGTGATACGGTTGCTTCTGCATTAACCGGGTTTTTTATTTTATTGTCTAAGAACCCGGATGTTGAGAAAAAGATTCGGGTTGAGTTAGACCGAATAATGACCGCGGATCAAGAAGTTGCTACTTTTGAACAGACGCGAGAGATGCATTATATTAATGCAGCAATCCATGAGAGTATGAGGTTTTTTCCACCGGTTCAGTTCGATTCAAAGTATGCTTTGGAAGATGATGTTTTACCGGATGGTACTTTTGTGAAGAAGGGAAGTCGGGTTACTTATCATCCATATGCGATGGGTCGGATGAAAACAATATGGGGACCCGACTTTTTAGAATTTAAACCGGAAAGATGGTTGAGAGAAGGTGTGTTTGTACCAAAGAGTCCTTTTGAGTATCCAGTTTTTCAAGCTGGTCTGAGAATTTGTTTGGGAAAGGAATTGGCTATTGTAGAGATGAAGTGTGTTGTTGCTGCTTTAGTAAGACAGTTTGATGTTCGGGTTGTTGGATCGAATCAGGAGCCACGGTTCGCACCGGGTCTATCTACCACATTTAGAGATGGCTTACCGGTTAAGTTTTATGAAAGAACATGAATCATATGATTTAAGTAAGATGCTTGGTTGTAATAACTTTAATAAACTGAAAAACATTATGTGCGAATAAAATAAATACATGTGTTTGCTTTGAGATATACTATCTTCCATATTGCCTAATTGGTTCTGTAATGCAGTGAAGAAAAAAAATATTAAACTATGCAAGAAGTTTAATATTTATTTTCAAGTATTGGTTATGTGATTAATGTTGTTCTGGTGTGTGTAGTAGTGCGATGCAGCTAATTATGCAATGCAAGATGGCTGGTGTCTTTTATTCTCAAATAAGCCCAATTTTTCAAAGCCCCAATTTTTTAACCCCATTAAAACCCCACTTTATTAAGCCCCATCTTGATGAGAAATTTTTCAGGCCCTATAATTTTAGGCCCCTTAGTTAATATGTTATTTTTGGGCCCTATTGACGGGGCCTTATTCTGTTTCAAAAATTTCATCTCTATAATAACTTTACACTAATTCCTTTGTTTTTCAACGAGAAAACTCCACCGCACATAAAAAACTCCACCTCTGTTAGTGAGACAAAAAAAGTAGATAATTTAAATTATCCATAGAGCTTTGTTATTTTCATATTTATTTCGTTCGTACATTTCTAGTTTGAAAAATGTATAGGAAGTCATTGAGACATTTAAGTGTTCCTAGCAAAGTTTTATGTCCATGAGTTTAATGGATATATTGGATTATTCTGTAGGAAAAAAAAAGATGATTTATATGAATAGAAGTAATTCATCATAATGCCCTAATTGAGCTAACTATATAGAGTATCTTTCATATAAAGAGATGATTTATATGAATAAAAGTAATTCACATAATTTATATAAAAAAGTAGCTTTTTTTTTTTAAAAAAATTTATTAACTTTTTATTTTAAAATTTTTTGGAATTAAAATATTTTTTTAAAAACTATTATTTTTGATTTGGGGCCCAAGGCCCCCTTCTAAATTTTAGGGCCTTATATTTTTGGGGTCTATATGTTTAGGGGCTCATTATTCTTAGATATTTTTAGGCCCCCTCATTAAGTGGGCTAGGGCTCAAATTTTTTGGCCCCTTAAATTGACACCTCTACCCACTATAGGTGTTTCCTAAAATGATCACAATTACATTGTACTGAATGCCATTAGCATTAGCTTTAGAGTTGAAGTGATCTTGTTATGTGACTCTTCAAATCATCTCTTTAATTCCCTATCTTTATGACTTCATTTGTCTATTCAAGTGGCTTGTAAAGCATTACAAATTTTTTAGTTTGTAGCTGCTAATTTCTAGTTTTGGATTTCATACCCCAAATTTTTCATGCGCATTTTTTACTAGGATATTAACATAATTTAAAATTTATTTAGAAAATAAAAAAATATGTATATGTTCATTTTGCGCATTTGATTTGATTCGATTTTACGATTAGTATTTTCTGTTTATTTTACTGAGCCTTTTAGATTTATAATTTTAAAGTTTTAATTCAATTTTAATTTTTAATTCAATCTAAATTTAATTTTAATTTTGAATTAAAATAAGTAAATTAATTTTTTATCAATATTTTGTTAGTAGGTGAATTAATAAAGAAAGGAGGTCCATTTGTTACAAAGTTGCAAGCAATGGCGAAGCCAGAAAAATTATGAAGCCTGGGCAAAATTACCTCAACCCTAAAGAGCTAGTTTATTTGGTCCCTCACTAATTAAGAGTTTCATCGCAGACGAATATGGATTCGGGAGTTGGTTTCGCAACCTTGTGTCTACTATTTTCACTGTGCAATGAGAAAGTCAGAGTCTACGTAGTTCGAAGTTTTTTGGTTAATTGATTTTAGTTTATTAAGAATATTTATCGCACAGAGCGAGGGATGAATTAATTATCGCGAAAAAGAAATGTTTGATGAGTGATGTGTATTTTAGGTGCTTTGAGTTGTTTTTTGTTCTTTTTGTTTATTTTGTTAATTGGGCGATTTATGTACAAGTGAATGGTTTACAAGTGAAGAATGAGATGTTTGAAATAATTGGAGAAGCCTAACAAAATATGTACAAAGTAATTTAATTTTTTCTAAAAAAAAAAATAAAGACCTAGTTTTATATTTTGTGTAATTTTATAAATCTAATTAAATTAATTAAATAAAATTAAGTAACCAATCCTAGATTAAATAAAATACTACTATTTCCTTTTGTAACCAATAAAATAAAATAAAATACTACTAATTAAAACAAATCCTAAAAAATCAAATCAAACCAAGGACTAAGGGGTGCTAATTTAAGTTGGGGTTGTTTGACTTAGTAATTGTGTTAAAAAAAGACAAGCCCAATTCAAATAACATAAAACCCTAGTTGACTAAATAGCACATAATAAAATAAAATTAAAGAAAAAATAAGGAAGAGAAGTTGCATTGAGACTGAAGGCGCCGACCCCTTTTAAGGTGTATTGATTTTCCTATCTTTCCACATTCAATCATCGAATGACACATGACCTTTAATTAATTAAAAGATAAAAAACAAAATAAAGCAAGAAATAAAGTAGAAAGTAGAAACATAAGCTCTCTCAGATTATCTTTCTCTCTCAGTATTTTTCCTTCTCTTTCGTTTTTCATTCTCTCATTCTCCATTTTTCATCCTTCTCTTTCAAAAACAACCCACAAATAGAATAACAAAATATAACAAGCAAGCCTAACAAACACCACCTCAACACTGATTGAACAACAAAAAAACGTGCCAACATTAAAATTTCTACAAGTCGACGACGTTGTGCGATTTGATCGACTGTACTCGCAGAGGTGCGGTGGAGTTACGTAGTGGCACCCGATTGATAGCGGTGAAGTGGAGCGGCGACTGGGCTTTTCCGTGTGATGTGGAATCGTTGGTTAAGCATAGCCTGGGCATGTGCCCAGGGTGGCCGGGCCTTGGCTCCGCCTATGGTTGCAAGGCTCATTTAATGTTGAAATCCGACTTGTTGACTAGGGGTGTTCAAAACCGAACATGCCCAATAAAAAATCGCAAAATCGAATCAAACCAAACTGAAACCGCAAAAAATCGCATTTGGCTCGGATTTGTTTGGGCCATTATTTACCAAACTGCACGGTTCGGTTTGCAGTTTTTATTTTACAAGTCGAACCAAACCAAACTAAACTGCATTATGTTACAACCCAAACTTCACTTAACTCACATATAACACACAAATTGAAACCTATTATTCCTTGGGCTTACGGTTATGAATGATTTCTCGTCCTCACACTTAATGTTTTAATTTAAGTCTTCTCAATTTCTACTAGTGGTATCACATATTCATCTTCTTTTTCAAGTACATCTCGCACTTTCTTCCTAATCTCTCATTTCTTATGTTCTTTTTTTTTCATCTTATTATTTTTATTCTATTGTTCTTTATTCCAATTATATTTTTGATGCACCTCTTCTTCTCCACTCTCTTCTCTTTTGCTCTTTCTTTTGCATCTTCTCTAATCTTTCATCTCCTATGTTTTTTCTATTTCATTATAATGTTTTTTATATATTTTTATGCTACAAATTTATGTTTTATATTCCATTTTTCGCTAATCTTATTTTTATATATTAAATAAAAAGTTGTTGTCCAAATATGATGAATTTTATTGGTATTTGATAACTCATAAATGACTAAACACGGCGCTATGTAGTCATCTATATATGTATATATGACTCAATAATTTTTTTAATAAAAAACCGAACCAATCCAAACCGCATTACTTTAGTTTGGTTTGGTTTTATTTTTAAAAGTCAACCAAACCAAACCGCATACTTTCTCTTGCGGTTTGGATGATTTTTCACCTAAAAACTGTCCAAACCGCACCATGAACACCCCTAGTTGACTTTATATATAGTTTGTATGAGGGCATTGATGAGAAGAGCATCATAGGCCAATAAAAAAATCTCCCCAGCCGCCTCCCACATATGTAAGTATACGAGTGTACCTAAGAGGGGGGGTGAATTAGGTTTTCAAAAATTTAATCGGTTTTATGAGAATATTTCTAATACTTTTTGGTTAAGTGTTTGAAGGTATTTGTAAGGTTCTTTTCTTTTCTTTGGTAATGGTGATAAAAGCTATAAAGTGCCGAAAAGTAAAGGACGCAACGATATATACTGGTTCCCCTCACAATCCGAGAGTACTCCAGTCCCCTTTCAAACACGAAAGAGATTTCACTATAGTTAGAAATATTGTACAATCCTATGTCAACTATCTAACCTATAGGGTGATCAAAGGTTCTTAACACCTTTAAGATCAAATCAATACTAATGTGAATGAAGAACAATCCTCTTCAAACACAACACTTACTTCCAACAATCCTGGATAGTAAGGAGATAATACTTTTGAATTTATACAAGAGATTTAGATGAAATTTGTATAGCACTATCAATCTTGGATTGATCTTCTTCTTCAAATAAACAATTCTCAAACTGAATATAAGTGTTCACAATAATGTATGCATGAAACTTTGAATGAATTCTCTATGAAAATGTGTGTAGAAAGTTTCATATAAAAATTCTGGTTTGTGGACACTTGGAAATAATGAAATTTATGATTATGAATTGTTAATGAAGAAGGTGATTTTTGAATATGAAAGATGTGTAATATATAGTGTGTAAAACACCTCTTCAAAAGGTTATTTTTCCATGAAACAATGCAATGTTTAAAAGGTATAAAGACAATTTCGTTTGAGTGTAAAATGCAATGGAAAAACACACTGGTTCAGTAGGAACCGGTTCCTGCATAGGACAACCCGGTTCCTGCTGAACGTTACAGCAGAAATATTCAAATTTTGAACGTGGGAACCGGTTCCTGCATAGGGACAACCCGGTTCCCCATAGTAAACCACAGATTGCTGAAATTTGAGAATGCTGGGAACCGGTTCCCCCATAGGGACAACCCGGTTCCTAAAACCTTTATTTTGAATTTTAACTATGAAAAAGGTTTTAAATGAACTCTTTGATATATGAGACTTGTTCATGATTATGATATGCATGAGAGTATATTTTGTGAACAATTATATGTCAAAGTGAGTATTGTTTATACCTTTGCCATTTATTGCTTGATTCTTGAATCTTTATTATTTCTTCAAGACTTTGAAATTGTGTGTTCTTTGCTTTAAGACTTGAGATTCTTTTTGCACATCCTTTATGAAAGCTTGATGTCCATATTGTCTTCATCAAAACAAACTATGCTTGGGATGCTTTTGCAACTACATTCTCCCCCTTTTTGATGATGACAACCAAGTCTTGAAAACGTTTTTGAAGAGAGTTGTTTTGTGCTTTTGAAAAAGTGTTTGAACAATGCAAGGCTCCCCCTATGTTAGAGACTCCCCCTAAATCCATGATTCCTTGATTTATGGTGATGAGTTTTACTTGATAATTTTAACAATGGCCTGCATTTTCTTTGAACAAAACAACAACAATACATGCATATTCTTCTCCCCCTTTGTTATTATCAAAAAGGATGGGAAAAAAGATAAAAAGATATGAATTATAACACAAATGTAAAATACCACAAAGTTAGCACACAAATGAAATACTACAAACGATACGAAACGTAGTTTGTTACGGTTACAACATAAAACAATAATAATCCTAAACATCACGAACATGAATGGAACATTGTCTAGAAAGCATAAGTAAAATACGAATAATAGAAAGAAAACATTACAAAGAAATTAAAGGAAATAAATTAATCACTTTCATCCATGTGTTCTTCATCATCATCATCATCTTGTTCATCTTCTTCTTCGCTTCCTTCCTCTCCCTCATAATGAGCCAAGATACGCTTTTGAGTCCGTTGAATTTCCCGCATTTGTCTTTTCATAAGGTTATGCTCATAGTCATTCTCCCTCTTGTTGTTATCGATAGATGTTTGAATAGAACAAAGCTTTGCAAACATCATATCCATTGTGTATCCACCTTCGGGAGGTTGAGGAAATTGTGGAACGGTTGGCTCAAAATCTACTTTGTAAACAAATCTACCTTCACGATCCATAACTATTCCTGTATTTTTAAGAGCGGTAGCAGAAGTGATAGCACACTCTTGTTCATCCATATTTTTCTTTGGTTCCCTTTGGAGGAGAACACCAGCATTCCGAACAATATGAGAGATGGCCCTTGCATAAGGTAAGCCTCCTTTAAGGGAAGCCATAAGCTGCATGTGGCGCATAATTGAAAGTGCCCAATTCACTTCAATGCCACGTCTCAGAGCAAGCAGAACCATTAACTCGAACTCATTGACCCTGGAATGGTTAGAATTCTTCGGAAATAAAACATAAGCGATGATAAGATGGAGCATCCTATCACTTACCGATAAGCTAGAACCGAACATGTTAAATTTGGTAGCAAGTTGTTGGCGAACTGTGTCGCGTTGAGTTGGTCGGCACATATCCACAAAAACATCCATCTTACTATATGGTTGCCAATCCTCCGGTATGTTACCTTGAAGGAGCACTAAGCCTTGAGATGGAATGCCTAACACTCTACCAAATTCTTCAACATCTAAGCATATGTCCTTATTTGAAACTTTTGACAGTAATGTGAAATCATCAAATTCATCGGTCACTATCTTAAGGTTATGATAAAATTCTCTAACCAAATCCGGGTAATAATCACCATGGTCAAGCACAAAATTAGCTACCCCTGCATTAGCTAGTCTAGCCGGAAAAGAGAAACTGTGAGTAGGGAAATCCGGGAGTTTACCGTATTTTGCTTGAAGGAGTTTCCGACTACGAATGTTGAAAGTGAGTCTTCGACTCTTAACAGTTGGTTGATGCTCTTGAGGATCTTCACTGGACTCTCCAATCTTATTCTTTCCTTTTGCACTACTTGAGACTTTGGGTGCCATTTTTGAAAGTTAGGGTTTAGGTTGGGATTTTCGGATTTGGTGAATGGAGAAGGATTTGAGTGATATATGTGAAAGAGTGGAGGATTATATAGTGTTTAGAGGTAGTGGGTGTTTTAATTTTGATAGTTATGGTGAGATAGTGGAGCTTTGAATGAGGTTGATAATGGATGAGGAAGTTTGAAGAAGATGAAGATGAATGTTGAATGAAGATAAATGTGAGTGAATGAGTGTAAATGTGTGGTGTAAATGATATAATGTGAATTAAATAAAAATAAGAAGTAAAATAAAATAAGAAAATATATAAAACAACTATTCACGTACAGCCACAAAGAGAAAAAAAATCTGGAACAAGTACGTGGGAACCGGTTCGTCCCACATGGGAACCGGTTCCTGAAGAACACAAAAACATTGCCTCTGGAAATTACTATGGGGAACCGGTTCGTCCCACATGGGAACCGGTTCCTGGACTGAAAAATTTCCAAAAACTTTAATTTTATGAAATATAAAGCACATATACCTCATATAATTACCAAGTTATAATAAATGAACATTTATAAAGCATTTTTTATTACCTAAAATATTAGACACATGTATCTTTGATGTATGAACAAATTTTAAACATCACCTTCATCTAAAATTCCAAGCTCTCGACGAATTTTGTAGAATGATTCTTTTGGGAGAGGCTTGGTGAAGATATCCGCAAGTTGATTATGAGTATCTACAAAAGTGACTTCAACATCTCCTTTAAGCACATGATCGCGAAGAAAGTGATGTCGAATGTCTATGTGTTTGGTTCTTGAATGCATGACCGGATTCTTTGTAATATTTATAGCACTTGTATTGTCGCATCGAAGAGGAATGCATCCGAGATCAAGTCCGTAGTCACGAAGTTGTTGCTTAAGCCAAAGAATTTGTGCACAACAACTACCTGCTGCTATGTATTCTGCTTCGGCCGTACTAAGAGCAACACATGCTTGCTTTTTACAAGCCCATGATACTAATGCATTTCCAAGAATGTGACAAGTACCACTTGTGCTTTTACGATCAGTTTTACATCCTGCATAATCCGCGTCAGAATAACCAATTAAATTGCAAACACTACCTTTTGGATACCATAAGCCAACGTTGGTTGTTCCTTTGAGATACTTCATGATCCTTTTAACCGCCATAAGATGTGATTCCTTTGGATTTGCTTGAAAGCGAGCACAAAGACAAACACTAAACATTATGTCAGGACGGCTTGCCGTCAGATATAATAAAGAACCAATCATACCTCGATATTTAGTAATATCAATTGGAGTACCGGATTCATCTTGATCAACATATGTACCGGAGCCCATTGGAGTATTCATTGCTTTGCAATTATCCATATCAAACTTCTTTAATAGTTCTTTACAATATTTGGATTGATTGATAAAGATTCCATCTTTGAGTTGCTTAATTTGTAGTCCAAGAAAGTAATTCATCTTTCCCATCATAGACATCTCGAATTCTCCTTGCATCATCAATGAGAATTCCTCACACATTTCTTTGTTAGTCGATCCAAAAATGATATCATCAACATAGACTTGAACCAATAAAGTGTTACTCTTGATTTTCTTAATGAACAAAGTTTTATCAACCTTACCCTTTTCGAAACCCTTTTCACACAAAAAATTGCTAAGTCTATCATACCATGCTCTAGGTGCTTGCTTTAATCCATAAAGAGCCTTTCTCAACTTAAAGACATGTGAAGGATTTTTGAAGTCTTCAAATCCCGGGGGTTGTTTGACATAGACTTCTTCATTGATGTAGCCATTTAAGAATGCGCTCTTGACGTCCATTTGATAAAGCTGAAAATTTAATGAACATGCATAAGCAAGTAAAAGACGGATAGCTTCTAACCTTGCAACCGGAGCAAATGTTTCTTCAAAGTCGATTCCTTCTTCTTGATTGTAACCTTGGGCCACCAATCTTGCTTTGTTTCGAACAATTATACCATTCTCATCAAGTTTGTTCTTAAACACCCATCGAGTACCTATGATATGTTTATTACTTGGTCTAGGAACAAGTTCCCAAACTTGATTTCTTTCGAATTGATTTAATTCTTCTTGCATTGCATTTATCCATTGATCGTCTCCTAAGGCTTCATCAACTTTGGAAGGTTCAATTTGAGAAACAAAAGCCATGTGTAAGCACACATCTTTGAGATTTAATCTTGTTGCAACTCCTTGACTAATATCACCAATAACTTTATCAATAGGATGATCTCTATGAGTTCTCCATTCTTTTGGTAGATCATTGGTGTTTGATTCTTGTTGTACACTTTCTTGTTGAACACTTTCTTGTTGTACTTCCGGTGCCTTCTCAATTATATCATTTGAAAGTTCTTCCGGTGCCTTCACAATTGTATCAATTGAAGGTTCTTCCGGGGGTAAATCTAAAGGATCATCACCATCACAAATAACTTCTTCCTCTTTGGAAGTGTTAGTCTCATCAAAAGATACATGCATGGATTCTTCAATAGTTAAAGTTCTTTTATTATAAATTCTATATGCTTTACTAGAAAGAGAATAACCAAGAAATATACCTTCATCGGATTTCTCATCAAACTTACCAAGATTGTCTTTGTCATTGTTAAGAACAAAGCACTTGCATCCAAAAATGTGAAAATGAGCAATGTTTGGCTTTCTTCCTTTGAAGAGTTCATATGGAGTCTTCTTTAAGATAGGTCTAATGATTATTCGATTTCCAACATAACATGCCGTACTAACCGCATCCGCCCAAAAATATTTAGGAAGATTTGCATCACTAAGCATTGTTCTTGCAAGTTCCACTAGAAACCTATTTTTCCTTTCAACTACTCCATTTTGTTGTGGAGTTCTTGGTGCTGAAAAATTATGAGAGATACCATGTTCTTCACAAAATTCTTCAAACGATGCATTTTGAAACTCTCCACCATGATCACTTCTTATGGATACAATCTTTAATGATTTTTCATTTTGGATTTGTTTTGCATACTTCTTAAAGGCTCTAAAAGCATCACTTTTCTGCACAAGAAACAAAGTCCAAGAATATCTAGAATAATCATCAACAATAACTAAAGCGTATACATTACCTCCGAAGCTTCTTGTCCTTGATGGACCAAATAGATCCATATGCAATAATTGAAGTGGTCTTGTTGTAGTCACCACATTCTTTGGTTTGAAAGATGATTTGGTTTGCTTTCCCTTTTGACATGCATCACATAGTTTATCTTTGACAAACTTTATCTTAGGTAACCCAATGACAAGATCATGTTTGGTTAACTTATTTAAATGATCCATATGAATATGGGCTGCTCTTTTATGCCATAACCATGATTCATTATTGTTTACCAAAAGACATTTTACTTTCAAAGATAAATCATTTAAAGAAATCATAAAAATGTTATTAATTCTTGTACCTTTGAGTTTTACCTCATTGGTGACTTCATCGATGATCAAGCATTCTTCCTTAGTGAATTTGATCTTGAAGCCTTTGTCACAAAGTTGGCTAATGCTTAGAAGATTATGCTTTAGTCCTTCAACATAAAGAACATCTTCAATTGATGTGAAAGGTGGTGCACCAACTTTGCCTTTGCCAAGAATTCTTCCCTTATTGTTGTCTCCATAAGTGACAAAACCCTTGGCCTTTAACTTTAGATCTGAAAATTGGTTTAGGTCACCCGTCATATGCTTTGAACAACCACTATCTAGATACCATAGGTTTGAAGTGGTCTTCAAGCAAACCTACAAAACAAATTAAGTTTTGTTAGGTACCCAAACGGCTTTGGGTCCATCATAGTTAGTTCCTTTCTTCACCCATACATAATGTCCACTAGGAACACTAAAGTTCCTTACATAACAAGCATTGGGTGTGTGACCAATAATACCACAATAAAAACAAGTAGGTTCAAAGTTACTTCTATATCTAGGAGGATAAGATTTCTTCTTAATAAAGTTCTTCCTTTTAGGATAATGTTGCATTACTTTAGGCTTGATCACTTTCTCTTGAATTGGTTGGTTACTAGCTTTGACAAAGATAGTCTTGTTGGATGTTGATTTATCAAATTTAGAGAAACCAAGTCCGCTCTTATCATTGGAGTATCTTTGTGTGCTAAGAACATTTTCCAATCCAATTTGCCCTTTTTCATATCTTTCTAAAACACGTTTTAATTGGACAATTTGGAAGGAAAGTGATTCACAATTCTTGCATGCAACATTATCTTCTTGAACACTAATCATTTTTTCTTTGTCATTTTTATGTTCTTCTTCAATTATCTTAACTTTCTCTTCTAAAGATGATATTATCTTCTTTTGAGATGAGATAGTTTTATAGAGAATTTTACACTCATTTAACAATTCATTTATTGCACCTTGTGCACCATTATTAAAAAGAGGATCATCGTAACTAACCTCGCCTTCTTCATCATCGGAGTGGTGTGATGCCATCAATGCTAGATTTGCACTTTCGTCACTATCGGAGTCCGATGAAGAACTTACTTCATTATCTTCCCATGCTATGTAGGCCCTTTTCTTTTTGAATTCATTCTTGCCTTTGAAACCATTCTTCTTAGAAAGTTTTGGACATTCCGGCTTTATGTGTCCTTGTTTCCCACATTCATAGCATGTTACTTCTTGTGATGAAGTGGATGCTTCTTTATCTTTATGCTTTGAGAATTTCTTCCTTTTGACAAAGTTAGCATTATCAATATTATTTTTATTACCAAAAAATTTGCCTAACCTTTTTACAAGAAGCATGAAGTTTTCATCTTCATCCGATGTATCTTTCATTTTGCTTTCCTTTGAATCTACCTTTAATGCAATGCCTTTGGATTTCTTCTCTAAGTTTTCATGCTTTTCTAATCTTCCAAGTTCCGTCTCATATTCTTGAAGTTTACCGAACAATGTTGCGGAAGTCATTCTAGATAGATTCTTTTTCTCGGATATCGCTGTTACTTTCGGTTGCCATTCTCTAGTTAAGGATCTGAGCACTTTAAGATTAAGTTCTTCGGTAGTAAGAGTCTTACCAAGTGCCTTCAAGTGATTTGTCAAATGTACGAATCGTTTTTGCAAATCGAGAATAGTTTCTCCGGGCTTCATTCTAAACAGTTCGTACTCTTGACTTAAAGTATTCAACCTTGATCTTTTAACTTCAGCGGTACCTTCATGAGTTTCTACAAGAGTATCCCAAATTTCCTTTGATGTTGTACATGTTGATATTCGGAAGAATTCATCCATACTAAGAGCACCATGAAGGAGACTGATCGCCTTTTTGTCAGCAAGAACCCTTTTTCTATCATTATCATCCCACGACGCTTTAGGTTTCTCCGATCCAACACCATTAACGACCGTTGTAGGAACATGAGGACCTTGTAGGACAGCCTCCCAAACTTCTTCTCCTTGTGCTTCTAGATGAGCCTTCATTTGGATTTTCCAAAAGTCAAAATATTCACCACAAAACAATGGAGGCTTGTTGTTAGAACCACCATCTTTGAAAACCGGTCTTTGATTTGCGGAAGCCATTCTGGATCTTTAGGAACAAGTTACCTATAACTTGCTCTGATGCCAAATGTAAGTATACGAGTGTACCTAAGAGGGGGGGTGAATTAGGTTTTCAAAAATTTAATCGGTTTTATGAGAATATTTCTAATACTTTTTGGTTAAGTGTTTGAAGGTTTTTGTAAGGTTCTTTTCTTTTCTTTGGTAATGGTGATAAAAGCTATAAAGTGCCGAAAAGTAAAGGACGCAACGATATATACTGGTTCCCCTCACAATCCGAGAGTACTCCAGTCCCCTTTCAAACACGAAAGAGATTTCACTATAGTTAGAAATATTGTACAATCCTATGTCAACTATCTAACCTATAGGGTGATCAAAGGTTCTTAACACCTTTAAGATCAAATCAATACTAATGTGAATGAAGAACAATCCTCTTCAAACACAACACTTACTTCCAACAATCCTGGATAGTAAGGAGATAATACTTTTGAATTTATACAAGAGATTTAGATGAAATTTGTATAGCACTATCAATCTTGGATTGATCTTCTTCTTCAAATAAACAATTCTCAAACTGAATATAAGTGTTCACAATAATGTATGCATGAAACTTTGAATGAATTCTCTATGAAAATGTGTGTAGAAAGTTTCATATAAAAATTCTGGTTTGTGGACACTTGGAAATAATGAAATTTATGATTATGAATTGTTAATGAAGAAGGTGATTTTTGAATATGAAAGATGTGTAATATATAGTGTGTAAAACACCTCTTCAAAAGGTTATTTTTCCATGAAACAATGCAATGTTTAAAAGGTATAAAGACAATTTCGTTTGAGTGTAAAATGCAATGGAAAAACACACTGGTTCAGTAGGAACCGGTTCCTGCATAGGACAACCCGGTTCCTGCTGAACGTTACAGCAGAAATATTCAAATTTTGAACGTGGGAACCGGTTCCTGCATAGGGACAACCCGGTTCCCCATAGTAAACCACAGATTGCTGAAATTTGAGAATGCTGGGAACCGGTTCCCCCATAGGGACAACCCGGTTCCTAAAACCTTTATTTTGAATTTTAACTATGAAAAAGGTTTTAAATGAACTCTTTGATATATGAGACTTGTTCATGATTATGATATGCATGAGAGTATATTTTGTGAACAATTATATGTCAAAGTGAGTATTGTTTATACCTTTGCCATTTATTGCTTGATTCTTGAATCTTTATTATTTCTTCAAGACTTTGAAATTGTGTGTTCTTTGCTTTAAGACTTGAGATTCTTTTTGCACATCCTTTATGAAAGCTTGATGTCCATATTGTCTTCATCAAAACAAACTATGCTTGGGATGCTTTTGCAACTACATATACTTTTCGCTCTCTTTTGCATCCAATAAAAATATCGATCCTCTTTTCTCATAACGAATCACCTCTCATTTTTCTCAAGACCATGAAGCCAAATCAATACCACCATTTTTTGTACAATAGCCGCCCACTTGTTAATTGCCTCACTCAGTAAAAACCAATGGCAGTCACACTAGTACCCTCTCTTTCATTTCTTGAAGAAACTTAGAAAAAGCTTTGTATGTATAAAAGAAACCAAAAGCTGAAACAATGGCATATATCAACTTCCATCGGAACCACCATAACAACTTTGGTCAAGGTTCCAACAACAACCATGTAAACACCATTTCACCACTTCGTTTTAACATCCACTGAAACCACACCATTTCCTTCGCATCACCACCTTGCAACCACATCGGACCTCCATTTCTCAACTCACCTCTGACGGAAACACTTCCGGCAACCACAACAACAGGCCGAAACTTCAACAACCAAGCTCACTTCCGTCCAAAACCGTCGTATACCACCTTCCAAGCTCATCCTAAATTGTGAAGCACCATACTACATACTTCTAACTCACCCTTAACTTCCTCATGTCAACTCTGTAAACTACCAAACTTCACAAACCATCAACATCTTTCTCTCAACTCTATTTTTTCGACCTCCCATATCAATATAAAAAAAAAAACCTCACTCATTGTCTAACATCAACTCGGAAATTGAACCCTAAAAATAAGAAAAAAATTGTTCAAAAAGCAAGATTGTAAAACTTAAAGAAGCAAAATACCTTCCATAGGTTGGGGGCCTTCAACAACAACCTCTTCGGAGTGAGGAACCACTATCTCAGAGTCCTTTCCATATTTTGTTGCTGCATAAAAGAATAAAAAAAATTAGATTTGATGACACAGATTATTGCTTGTTTCTATTTGATTTCAAAAATAAAAAGAGGAAAAAGAAAGAAGTAGAAGAAGGAGGCAGTGCGTGAGAGAGATGTAAAGTGGTTGTGATGCAGAATTAGGAGAGAGAAAAAAATGTACAAATGAATAAAAAAAATTGATTTAGTCTTTATATTAGCTAATGAATAGAATATAATATTAATAAAAGTTGGAAAAAATGAAAAAAAGACCTCAAATACCTCTATTTTGGACAAATGGCAACACATTAGATTGGGGTAATTAGGTGTTTTTCTGAGACCCAAAATTTCTTATATGATATATTATTTAAATTAGATTAAATTACAATTTTGATCCCTCCATTTTAATCAATTTATGAATTTAATCTCCCATTTTAATTTCAAAAAGTTTTCATCCTCATTTCATTTTATTTTTTAAGTGTTGGATAAGAGATATGACATATCCAATAACATTTTCATTTTCCTATTTTACTGTCATTCAAAATTATTTATTGAACATAAAATTTATTTGTAACTATTATTCAATTAACAAATATTCATAAAATAATTTTAACAATTAATCATCATCATCGTCATCATCATCTACTTTGTCCCTACTCGTTGCCATCTTCATCATAATCAATTCCATAAAAATATCACATTAAAGATGCTGAATACTATTTTTTACTTTAAAAATAAATATTTAAAATAAAATAAAAATAAAAAACTAATATTTTTCTCTAGAACTAGGAAGATACAACAAACCCTTGCACCTTCGTACCGAGACAACAATTTAGGGGGCATCTATTTTTAGCCAACCAAAATGCCCATCAACTGACCATGCAGTGGAAATTACCATTTGTGTAGATTGCTTGCAGCTCAAGGGAAGTACTTTAAAGAGGAATACAAACGATCCAGATCCAAGATGAATCTAACGGCTTCTCGCATCACATGCCTAGCAAATAACGGGTAGTTAACCTCCCTGCTATATAAAGGATACATGTGAATAATTCAAGTATACAATTTCTAATTGTAGCGGGGAAAAATTGAGACCAAAGCTATTGATTGACTTGACTCATTATTTTAGTGAAAGTCGCCACCGCGCTTTATAGTTTCCAAAGGAAAGGGAAAAGAGCGAAATAAACCCAAAGAAGTTTTTAAAACAAAAATAATAAAAAGAGAGATTCTAGGTACGGGTGTTGATTATGTAAGGGGAAGGTATTAGCACCCCCTACATTTGTGGTACTCCACAGGAACCTTTTTGAAAATCTGTGTAAAAAGAGAATTGTGTGAAAAAAGAAAAAGAGTTGGTTTATTTTAAAATTATGCTCGGCAAGACATTACATCTTGTGCCTACATACCTCCTGAGTACAATGGAGAATTCAGAGCAATTGTAGTTCCATTTAAAATGGAAACAAAATATTTAAAATTGGATAGACACTTTATCATCATAGTAGAGAATACTCAGCCAATTATCTTGAACATGAGAATAAATGGATCCTTTGCATCACAAAAGAAAGAAGGGCTCCAACTTGGATAAATCAACAAGTATGCCACTAACTCTTTCAAGTGGAAAAGGTTTCATCATATCAATCAATATCAAGACTTTGGGAATTTACATCTCACAACAACAATTAATCATGTCTAAAACTTTTTCAAGATAAGCCACTAAGAGAAAAAGATATTTTTAGGAGAAAAGATTTTTTAGAAGAAATTTACAAACATAAGAAGATTTTGAAAAAAAAAACGAGAGAAGATTTTGAAAATGAAAGAAGATGTGATGAGATGAAGGGACTATCCTAAAGCATAAAATAAAAGCTAAGGATAAGAACAATCTAACCAAACAAGAAGCCAACACTTGACATTAAAGAGTCAATATAGATTTCTCATCCTTTGGATTACCATAACCAAGCAAGCATAATACCAAGTACCAGATGAAATAAAATCCATGCATAACTTGCACAAAGGCTTGGAAGAGCACCATAGAACTTGAGACAAAAATTGGGCAGAGTAACGACAGTGTACAGATGAATTCCCAATTACATTGCCTTGGAATTAACCATCAATGACTTCTAAAGAATCACCTGCATACACAAAGAGAAATAACCCAATACCTTAGACTCCAAGGACTTCCAGATAAACAAAATATAATTACACTATCAAGGTCTCAGTCCAATAGTCCATCCTCCATGCTTAGGGTAAGGTAACCAAAGTCCAAGTCCTCGTTAAGTTTTTGAGTTTAAGTTTGATTATTAATGTCTTAGTACAAAATAAAAGTATGGTCCAAGTGGATAAAAGAAAAAATGCGTAAACATAAACATAGGTCCAAATGGACCAAAGGAAAATAAACATAAACATAAACAATGATAAAGGATGGTGAATGGTAATATAAAGCATAAAGCAAAAATAAAAGATAAAGGAAAGAAAAATAAGAAAAGAAGCATAAAATAAAGTTAGATGTTAATTGTTAAATGTTAGTTGTTAAAGTTAATTATCAGTAATGGTTGAATAATGAACTTGGGCCAAGGTTGATGAAAACTTATCAGAGAATCGATAGAATCAAAATCTCTACACAATAAGTTTTCAAAGGTATTGAGCCAATTGTCAAATAATCAACCATCCCTGGGCTTGTAAACATAGGTTTAGGCCACGAATGATCATTTTCCAATACGGGACGCTTTTTGATGTGGAGCAAAAAATGTAGCGCTATGTTAAGCAATCGCCAAGTAACTTATATAGAAGTTACCCTACAACGAGGCCGCTCAATAACAATTTGAGTGCTAATGCATGCAAGAGAAACGATGTGTAGACCGTTCTCCGAAAGCGATATCGCACAAAAAGAAAAGAGGTAACAATCTAATCTTCATCAAGAACTCGAAATAATTCCAATGATATCTAAGATTTTCATCGACCAAAATAAAAGAGATGAAGAAGAGGAATGAATCACATATTCAAGGTTCCTTCCATCTCCAAGTTCAATCACTTAATACTATGGATTAAAGCACTAAACATATCATTAACTCAAAGCACCGAGAATGAATTAAATAATTCATTCTATGATAGATTTGAATCAATGAATGTTTATTCAACTTCATCAACACCCTAAATCAATTGAATTTGAAGAGGAATTAGACCTCTAAATTTGCACTTCAAAGTAACCATTAAAACAAATGAGTGGAAGAAGAGAAATCACCAAAACAATAAAAAAACAAAAAATAGCACTATGTCAGCGTGCAATCGATTTACACATGAGGTCAATCGATTTGCACTGTGCATTTTTTAAAATCTACACAAAAAGCAGTTAGGCAAATCGATTTACTCCAAAGGTAATTTGATTTGCACTGTGTGTTTTTCAGAAGAAAAAAATAGCATCTAAAGGGAGAAAACTTGATTAAACAATATATCAAACACCTTATGATCTTGGATACCATTGTGCACAAAAATTCCATCAAATTATAAGCAATTAGCACCAAAGTAACTCCAAAGATGTGTTAGAACAAGAATTGTTCTAATCAATATTCTGTGTTTGATGATAACATTATGTATGAATTTTGTATAAGATAATGTGGTACTCTAATCCTTTGCATTTTCCATTTCAGGAAATATATAAAGAGTATGCACAAATCAGCGCTCAGAAGCAACTGACTCAGAAGGTTCTAGATGGCTTCATCAGAACATGCTCTAGCAAGACATCAGAAGATGATCATGCAGAATCAGAACATGAACTGGAAAGCATCAGAAGAATGAAAGTCAGAAGAACAAGCTCTGAAGTTCTAGATGGTATCACGCTCAAAGCTCTTCAAAGTCAGAAGACAGAAGATGCTCTGCACCAAAGCTGATGGCTCTGATATTCAAACGTTGTTATCTACAAAATCTGAGTCCAGAAGAAAGTACAAGATGAAAGTCTGTAACGTCTAATCTCTGATTGACAAAAGGAATGTTAGAAGCTACAAAAGGCAAAGTCAGTAAAAGCAGCAAAAGCAAGGCTCGAGGTAGTTGACAAAAGTGTGAAACATTAAATGCAGCGTTGTACTATTCGCGCAAAGCATTAAATGCTCCCAACGGTCATTTCCTCTCAACGCCTGTAAATAGAAGTTCTGATCAGAAGCAAAATAGAACACTTGCGCAAATATACAAAAATGTTGTCAAATTCAAAAGCTTACGAACTTCATCTTCAACCTCACAAACTCTTGTAATATTTAGTGAGTGTTAGGTTTAGAACTTAAGAGAAATATCACAGTTGTGATTACAGCTTTATTAGAAGCATTCAAACTCTTGTAAACTTTATTTTACATTGATTGTACAAGAATACCTAGAGTGATCAAGTTGTGATCTGTAGACTCTAGAAGGATTTCTGGAGTGATCAAGTTGTTATCTGTAGACTCTAGAAGACTTAGAGGTTATCTACGTGGAAAACCATTGTAATCAGTTGGATTAGTGGATTAAATCCTCAGTTGAGGTAAATCACTCTAAGGGGGTGGATTGGAGTAGTTTGGTTAACAACGAGCCATGATAAAAATCATTGTGTTGATTGTTTTTATCTTCTAAGTTTTTGAGATACACTTATTCAACCCCCCCCCCCTTTCTAAGTGTTTTTCTATCCTTCAAGATGTAGCACACACAATCAACAGTGGATCACATCTTGAAGGATGGAAATGAATCAAGATATTTACCAATTTATGCTCAAAATTCAAATCAACTTCAAGAATAAACACCAAATGCCTTGATCTACCAACAAATTGATGAAGAAAAAGTGAATGGATAAAGGCTTAGCTCAAAGATTAGTAAGCTTCAATGAAAAGCATATTAACTTTTGGAAAATGGAGCTTTGAGCGGAATTTAGGTTTTGGAAAGGATTGAGAGAGTATTTTGCAAGAGTGAGTTTGGCGATCAAAAGCTTCAAGAGATTTTCTTGCAAGGTGAGTTTGGCTATCAAAAGCTTCAAGATATTTTCTTGCAAGGTGATTTTGGATATCAAAAGCTTGAGAATTGAATGAGGGGATACCTCTATGTATAGGATTTAGGCTTGGGATTAGTGGTGGTTTGGAGTTTGGTTTGGTAACAAAATTAGGCTTGGTAAATGAATTTGGAGCCAAAATTATGATCAAGTGGTGCACATGTCATCAAATGAGGGTCTATGATAGAATTTAATTATGATGAGGTATGGAATTAATTATGAGATCAAGAATATTCTCCCAATAAATAAAAATGGTGTCAAAACCCACAAAGCTGAAAATTGCCTTCATTTTTCAAATTTCGCCTCTCACTGATCAAAAGGAAAATCTGATGCAAAAACAAAGGGTGCAATCGATTGCTCCCTAAGTGAAATTTCTTGCTCACTGATCAAAAGGAAAATATGTCACAAAAACAAAGGGTGCAATCGATTGCTCCCTTAGTGCAATCGATTGTACTAGTGGAAATGTTGAAGAATTCCTTGTTGATTGGATGCTTTGGCTTGATACCTACAAAACACAAACATACAAAAGGAACAGAGTAATTTTTTTGGTATTTTGGTTAGTATAACATATACAAGCTAACAAAATATGGGTGTTTGGTGATCCCTCCTAGAGACAAGATGAGCTCAGAGCAAAAAAACCAAACCTCAAGATTGTGATCTTGATTAATGATTGAAATGAAAATGATTGGGTGATCTTAGGGTCAAAAATTGGGGTATGGCAATAATTCAAATTTCATACACTTTTCTTCCTCACATACTGACTTGGATGTTTGAGTGCTAACATTGCAGGTCAACCTCTCCTCCACCGTATTGAAAACTCATATGCATCATTGTCCAACGCAACCACCGATTTTCCAACCAAATATATACTCCCTTCGTTCCTTTTTAAGTGTCGTTTTAGCAAAAAGCTCTTCAACCAAGATAGTGGATTATTAGATTTATTTTTACTATTATACCCTCATTTATTTTCTCTTTTCAAATAAATTCAATTATACACTCTCTCTTTTTCCAATAAGTAATTGAGAAAATAATTAATTTTATGGAAAATGTGAAGTGGAGTTATTGAGAAAGTAAGAGTATAATTGACAAATTATAACATTAAACTATAAAAACGACACTTAAATGGAAACAAAAAATTTCTTTTAAAACAACACTTAAAAAGAAACGGAGAGAGTATATAATTCTAAAAAATAGACATGTTTAATTAGAACTGGTTCTAACATTGGAATAAGATTTTCATTAGATGATACAATCTCTTCTTTTTTTTTAGTTTATCACTCATATCCATTTCTGTTATAAATTAAGTGTTGTTTGAATGACCTTTCTTATACATATGCATCTTTTAATTATGACAAATTTTACCCTCCTGATGAATATGTCAATACTCGTTGGTGGATATCACTAAAAATCTTGCATTTGATACATTAACATATAATATCATATTCTTGTTTTAACTTTTTAAAATATTGAAATACCGATGTAGACCTACAAAGTTCTCTTCTATTAAACTCTCTAAAAATCAACCCTCGTATATATATTTTTAATAATGTAGGAGAGATAAAAAAACAACATATAATTTCCACCATTTATTTTAAAATCTAATGGTTCAGATTCATTTTTATGTTCTCATATAAAAATTTCATTGTATATATATATATATATATATATATATATATATATATATATATATATATATATATATATATATATATATATATATATATATATATATATATATATATATATATATATATATATATATATATATATAGTTTAGGTCTTGGTCCCCACAATATTTCTCATTGATAACCTATTATAATGCAAAGTATGGACCATCCAATTCTTGATCCCCACATTATTTAATTATAAACAACCTATATCAATGCTTTCATTGACCCACAACAATAAATAATATATTTCATGATAAAGCTTTCACCTAACCCATCAAAAAATCAAGGTATAATGTCAAGGCGCGTCATATTTTATATTTATTAAAAATAAACTACTTATTCCCTCGGTTTTTAATAAAATCGAGGGGAAAAACAATTTATGACATGCTTCAAATCTCAACTATTGTAGTTTATGTCTTTATTTCTTTAAAAGTGTAAGCTAAACTATCCATCCCTTCGGTTTCCGTAATAATTGAGAGATAGAATAATCAAATTTTACTATAAAACACTCTTTACAAAAAATTCTACCGTAATTCTAACTTAAATGTACCCCAAACTTGTATGCATCATTCTTTGGGATGGATTACAAGACAAAACAATCAGCAATGTTCTCCTATCTTGAACAAAATAGTTTTTCTGCCTTTTCTATCTATCTCACATAATGGTGTTGATATTGTTGTTGTTGTTATATTTTTGGAATAACTTTCCTATATCGTCAATCAAAGAAAACAACAATGTTTTCCTTGGTTGACAATATTGAGAAGTTTATTCTTAAATATGGTGTACACAGCACATATTATAACTCTCAATGAACATGGAGAAAGAAAAAGATTATCATTAAAGAAGGAACTGTTACAGTGTATGTATTTATACAAACTAAGCTAAGCTGCACCATAAGCTATTTATATTAGCTTGCATAGAATAAAAACACTTATGTGTGTAACAGTAAGTAACTAACTCCTAACTAACTTTGTGCACCATTATTGAGTTGTTCATGCATAGTATTTGATATCCCCCACAAGATGAAGGTTGATAAATGTTTATCATCTTCAACTTGGATATAAGAGTGTTGAAAGGTTGAGGAAGAAGTGGTTTTGTGAACAAATCGGTAAGCTGATCATGTGACTTGACAGGGAGAAGTTTAAGAATGCCTTGGCTCTGCTTCTCTCTAATAATGTGGCAATCAATCTCCAATTGTTGCGTACATTCATGGAATACGGTATTAGATGCAATATGAATTGCACTTTGGTTATCACAATAGATAATCGGTATCTTGAGGCATTTAATATGGAGATCCCGTAGAAGAAACAAGAGCCATTGAAGTTCACATGTTGTTGCGGCTAAGGCACGATACTCAGCTTCAGATGAAGATCTTGAGACTGTTAGTTGCTTTTTAGAACGCCGTGATATCAATGATCGACCAAGAAAGAAACACTGCCCGGAAATGGATCTACGAGTGTCTAAGCAACCTGCCCAGTCAGCATCTGAGTAGCCATGCAATTGAAGTGTGGAATCACGACGAAGCAGGATGCCACGGGCTGGACATGATTTGAGATATCGTAGGACACGACAATCAACTTTGAAGTGTGTAACTGTAGGATTGGATAAGTATTGACTTAGCTACTGTGTACAAAAGGTGATGTCTGGCCTGGTGGCATTAAGGTATAAGAGTCTTCCTATAAGTCTTCGATAAGAAGGAATGTCGTGATAGGCTTCACTCGAATCATGGTGCAATTTGATGGTTGGATCAGCAGGAGTAGAGACAGGTTTTGAATCAAGGAAACTAGAGTCCTATATCAAATCTAAGCAATTTTTGCATTGATAAAGAAGAATGCCAGCTTGAGAATGAGCAACTTCGATACCTAAGAAATATTTCAGTTTGCCAAGATCCTTGATCGGGAAAGTCGAGTGTAAAGCCATTTTTATTGAGTGTGATTCTGCATGATCATTGCCAGTGACAATGACATCATCAACATACACTAACAAAATGGTAATGGAAGTATCATTGGATTTAATGAAAAGAGAGTGATCAGAAGTAACCTGGGTGTAATGTTGTGCAAGTAAGAATGTTGTGAGCCTCTCATACCACCTGCGACTGGCTTGCTTAAGGCCATATAGAGATTTCACGAGTTTGCAAACTTGATTAGGTCTAGCAGTGTGAACTCCAGGAGGGATTACCATGTATACATTTTCTTCAATCTTTCCATGCAAAAACGCGTTGTTAACATCAAGCTGATGTATGTACCAGTTTTTGCAAGATGCTAGGGCAATGATGGTTCGAACAGTGGTGATCTTAGCAACAGATGAGTATGTATCAAAATAATCAAGGCCCTCTATTTGATTGTAGCCTTTCGCAACTAAACGCACCTTGTATCTCTCGATAGTACCATCTGCAAGGTACTTGATTTTATACACCCAATGGGTTTTATACCAGGTGGAATGTCAACAATCTTCCACATCCCATTTTTCTCAAGTGCTGAAAGTTCAACTTGCATTGCTTGTTTCCAGCAGTCATATTTAGATGCTTCACTATAAGTCTTAGGTTCAGAGTTAGAAACTAAGGACAAAGCATATTTAGAGTGAGCAGAAGAGAGATGTTCATGGGAAATGTAATGGGACAAAGCATACGGAATACCTGGCGATGCTTGCTAGGAAGGATGTTGTCTCATTCTAGAAGAAATTTGGGTGAGGGATGTAAAGTTAGCTGATGGAGTGTCACAAGGGAGGGACTGGGGTGAATTTGGTGGAATTTGAGGTGGAGAGATGGTAAGTTGAGTACCAGGTGAGGTTGATGAAGTTTGAGGTGTAGAAGTTTGAGGTGGATCTGCATGGGAAGAGTTAATGGGAAACTTGGATGGGAAGTAAGACCAAGAAGTGGAATTTTGAGTATTGGTGTTAGGGCTTAGATAGGGTAATATATGTTCATGGAATGTTACATTTCGTGACACAAAGATCTCAGATGTGTGGAAGTCAAGAAGAACATAACCCTTTGTCATACCCTAATTTTTGACCCTCCTGAGATGACATATCTTCAGGATTTTCATCAGGTCAAAACTAGTGCCCAAAGCAGTCACTTCTTCATCTGGCATTTAATCAAGGATGTTCAAAGACAAGAAAACTCAGGCAAAGGATCAATCAGTAGAAGGATTAGTCTCTAACATAATCATAGGACTCAAGAGCTTAATTTTCTCACCTATGATTGATTAGATACCCAGTCCTCTGAATACAGATTTACTCAGGTCACCAGACTAGGGTTTTGAGCCTATCAAGGACTAAAATCAGGGATCACCTTTGGGAAACCCTAAAAAAGCCCCAGGGGATCATTCAAAGACATCAATCATCTTCAAATAGCTCATATAACAAGATCCACTGGACATTACACCTCAATTCAAAGTCTACCGTCATCATTTTCATCTGGTCGACAATTAGGGTTTTTGACCTAATTCACCAGGATAGTTGACTTTTAATCAGAGGCATGGATCCAAAACTCAAGACATGATTCAAGAATTTTTACCACCTCAATATAACCCATTTACATCACTCATTTGAGGAGAAGATCTTGATTCTACACAAAAGTCCAAATCTCACCTTATCTGGAAAAAAGTCAACTGTATGGGATCACCTTTGACTTTCAAGATTTTTGGTCAAACCATGACTTTCAAGGATCAATATCATCAATATATGGATATTAAAGTCATTTGACCAAAGAAATTCAAGAAGAATCTTCAAGGAGCAAAAAGTCGGGAATTAGGGTTTTTGAGGGCATTGTGGGAACTCAACATTTCACCTACACAACTCAAAAAACTTCCAACATGAAAGTTGTAGATCTTGCAAAATAAAACAACATCTTACAATGGAACTTTTTTCAAAAGATCAATCATTTAAGAGTTTTGGAAATTTTGAAGTTTTAGGTCATAAACACTTAGAAAATTTTCTAAGTGTTTTAACCTAGTTTTCTTCCAACTTTGGCCTCATTTTTCACAAATTTGCCAAAGGATTCTGAAGAAACTCCAAACTAATTATTTGAAGTAGATGTTTAGGGATTTCCAAATTGTGTTCAACCTTCTCCAAATTCATTTTGAGCTAGGAGTTATGCTTGTTCAAAGTTGGCCTCATGAAGTGAAATTATAGGTCATGCATCATTTTTGAACTTTGCAATTTTGTGCACATGACCTCAATTATGGATGCTACACGACCCATAACACATCTGAAAACATGCCATGCATTCATTTTTACCATGCCATGATAATTGAGGAAGATTCCTAAAACAAGAACATGTGATTATGTAATGATTACATTTGAGAATTTATGGCAAATTGATGAATCACCCAAGGAATCTTCTCACCAACCAATTAGAGCTCACTTTGTATCTGAAATGTTCCCTAAGATCAGATAGATTCAATGGATAGGGAGCTGGCTCGAAAATGCAATGATCACACTTGGATATTCTTTGAAATTTATTCATGGCTAAGAAACCAAATTCACTTCACTAAGCAAGCTCACTCTCTCAATCAGTACTGAATCATTTGCCTATAAATAGGAGAGCATACCTCAGTAGAAAAACACACCAAAGCAACCATATTCCTTGCTTTCTCTTTCTCTTCTCATGCTTATTGTTTTTCAAAGTTCTTTGGCAAGAAGAATCGTTTTCTTCAAACCAGAGCTTATCTTTGGAAAGTAAGCATTCTAACATCTCAAGGAGGTTCATTTGAGGTGATCCAAGCACCTGGATCACTTCTGTAAGTGGAGGAACGCCATTGTTGCTCTCACTTTGGAGCTGTTGCAGTTGGAGGTCCATAGAGCAATTCAGAAGGTTTCCAACAAAGCCAAGCGTCCAGGCACGTTCCATAGGAGGTAGTGGAGCTATCCAGATGGTCGCAGCTCATCTGTAACTGCAGATTCATCATCCTCCATGTTCACTTGAAGCTCAAATCGAGGGAGGTCCATAGAGCAATTCAGGAGAATTGAAGTTACAATAAACATTCAGTTAGCATCACTGAGTCCCAAGGAAGCTTTTGGGATCATTCATACAAGCCCAGGTGCTCTCTACCATCCTCACGACCTCCATTTTCAGAGGTAAGTTTCTGAACTCCACCTCTTTAATTTAAGCACTCTTTATGGTAAAACTCGATTCTATCTTGTTCAGCATCATCAGAGGATTGAAAACCCTCTATCATCATTCATTTATTCATCTTGTGCATCTTTTAATTTTAAAATTAGGGTTTATGTGTTCTTCGTGTTCATACTGAAATTCTTTAAGTACACTTAGAATAAATAAATTCTGAGATCATGACCATGTTCCTCGTTTGAAAACGAGCAAGTTTGATGTTTGAATCATTTAAAATGGTTGAGAGATGAGAGAGCTTAGAAATCCAAGATGGAGGAGCTAGAGGTTGAAGATGGTAATGGTGGTGGCGCCATTTTTTTTGAATTCTTAGGTTTAAATCTAAAATAAATTTAGTGGTAGTTGTGTTATTTACGAATTCATCGTAATGGCTCAATGGTTATAGCGCGCGTCCAAAGTCTCTTCATGCCCAAGGTCTGGGGTTCGAATCCCCCTCGCCTCAGACCTTTTGATTTTATTTTCTTTTTTCCACTCTATGCACTAGACAACACACATATTGCAATGAAATCCCCTCTATAACACCATGTGCGCGTTGGCTGGTTGGTGTGTGTTTTGATTGTTGGCTTCAAGGGCGTGGGTTCAAACCATGGTGAGGCCAAAATATTATTTTTTTATCACTTTTCCTTTTCATTTTCTTCACAACTTCACACAATTAATTCACCTATCAAATTAATTCATTTTCACTTCATTTTTCACACACTTGTTATTTAATATACCTATTTTATGAATAATAAAAAAAATCATAAAAATATTATTTATTTCATGTATTTTAATTAGGTTTAAAATAGTATGTTTTAAATGTTTTCTTAAACACTTTAAAATATATATTTTCATTTTGTTTTAACCTAATTACTTTGTGAATAATTTTATGATAAAACCCTAATTATTTAGGTCTTAATTAGGTATAGATTTCATCTTTGCCTTAATTAAGTTGACTTTTGTCAATATTCAAAACTGTTTTCAATCTCTGATTAAACAGATGATGAAGGTTTTCAAACAACAAAACCTTATATCATTTCAATCATTTTCAACTGTTTCTCATAAACAGTAAATCATTTTTTTAAGTGGGCCTCTAATAGAGTGTAAGTCCCAACACCTTCTTCTCTTCTTAGCTTGTTTTCAAAAACTGTATTTACAAAATCTTCTTTCTGTTTTCAAAACATTCTTTTGGTATTTGAAGGGCATTATTCCCGGTGAAACTCTTCAGATACCTATGTGACCTATGTCCATCTTCACTTCTTTTGTTTTCAAAAAACTATTAACTGTTTATCATATATATTCAACTGTTATCCATCAATTGCTGGTAAGGCTTTGTACATACTTCTTCAAAGGCCTCCACTCCATCCAGGTTAGGCTTTACAAGCTTTCAATTTACAGTCTTTATTTAAATTACTGTCAAATATAAACTGTGCATATATATATTAGTTTAGAACTATGTTTGAGTGTAAACCCTAGGACAGTTAAACTATATATATATTATAGGAATATGACCTAGGATTGAGAATGTCTTCCCGGTGAAGGCTCTTTCCTAATTAGAGATCTGTAGTTCAAACCCCCAAGATGAATTATTCCCGGTGAAACATCTTGGCAAAAACTTTAGAATCCAAAAAAATAGGACACATCCACTCAAAGAGGAATTATTCCCGGTGAAACCTCTTACCCATTTGCTTAGAGCCAAAATAAGTTCAAAACTACATAGCTTTCTCTTGTGCTATAACAAGGACCCTCGATGACCCTCGATTAGCCTCCTCTTGGGCTTTGTACAAGGACCCACAGGCTTCTTAAAAGCATTTCCAGCTTCCTCTTGAGCTTGTATACAAGGACCCACCAGGTTTCTTATAAACATAGGAACAGGTCTTTAGTCACCTTTTAACATATCCTGGTGAGTTTCTTCCAATTTAAACCAGACTTTAAACAAGCTAAGTTTGTCTCAATTTTACATTGAGTACACCTTTTGGAATGAGAGACATGGACAGTCTCTGTCACCCTTATCCTCATCAATCTTCCTTAGCAGAGTCTAGGATCCATGTTTGCTTATCCTCAGTCAGTGTCAGCCTTCATCTTGGGCTTTAAACAAGAAGTCTCCACTAGATAATCTTTCTGCCATTCATCTTAACAAAAACCCCTGGAAAGGGTTAGCCTCCAAAATCATTTCTTTCATCTTAACAAAAACCCCTGGAAAGGGTTAGCCTCCAAAATCATTCTTTCATCTTAACAAAAATCCCTGGAAAGGGTTAGCCTCCAAAATCACTTCTTCAAAAACCAAAGATTCATTTCTCTTAGGAGATAATTTCCCCAAAAGAGTCAAAACCCCTGGAAAGGGTCAGCCTCCAAAAACATGACAAAAATCAGTCTTTTAACAGATAATTTTACCAGCTGAGTCAAAATCCCTGGAAAGGGTTAGCTTCCAAAAAATCAGTCTTTCTAAAATAAATCCTTCAATAGAGTCAAAATCCAACAAAAATAGTTAGCCTCAACCTTGGGCTTCATACAAGGCACCAAAACAATAAAACTCCCTGTTAATAGTCAGCCTCAACCTTGGGCATTGTACAAGGCAGATAATAGAGTCTCCCCTAGTGAGTCCTTCATTATTCTGTAGCCACAACCTTGGGCTTTGTACAAGGCAGATAAACCATATTTCATATGTCAAAGATTCCTAACATCTAGGATCTTTTCCCATAGAGTCATCCATACTCAGTTTATTTTAAGAGTCCGCCACAACCTTGGGCTTTGTACAAGGCAGAAAATAATATTTCCCTAGCTAGAGTCAGCCTCAATTCTGGGCTTTGTACAGAACACCAAATAAAACCCATCAAAATAGATTCTCCCCAAGTAGAGTCAGCCTCAATTCTGGGCTTTGTACAGAACATAAAAATCCCTTGTAAATTAATCCCCAGTAGAGTTTTCTCCCGGAGTCAATAAATAATCAATCAATCAAAAAGCCTCAAGCTTGGGCCTCATACAAGCCAGCTAAAAAATCAAATCTTTTATACAGTAGATAGACATAGCTTATCTCTATAGAGAGATCTTTCCTCTATCTCACCACATTCAAACAAACAAACATTTCAACATTTCAATTTCAATTTCAATCAAAGTCTCCCATTTAGGACTCTGAAAGACATGCTCTGGCACATCCCCAGACTTGTACACTTTCCCTAATTTGGACGAGCATCTTTCTTTCATTCAAGAGATACTAGCATACTTGCAAACACACAAGTAAGGTCACTCTCTTAATGAAATGAATTCAATCATTTTGTCACTCTTTTAAAATGTTTGTGGTGGAATAGTAGAAATACCTCTCTATAAAGATGACTTCATGTCTCTTTACTGTAAACAGAGATTTAATTCAAGCTTCAACCTTGAGCTTCAAGCAAGGCACCCAAAAACAATTAATAATCAATTAGTTCCCTGAACTACATTAACCTCTGACTTCCATTAGGGATATGTAGGCATGAGGTTCACAAGGAACCTCAGCGAGCTAATAAAATACCAAAAATAGTCAGTCTGTCTGTCTGTCTTTCTTTTATTCAATTCAATTCCTTCTCCTAACACAAAGGAGAAACTTTCCCAATCATTAGCAGTAAACACAATCACAATGACACGGAGAAGGTTCCTGTAGAGTACTACAGATATGTAGGGTGTTTAAACACTTCCCTATGTATAACCGACCTCCCGGACTCCAGAATTTCTAGTCTAGGTGAATCCCCACACTTAGCAAACTCCTAGGGTTTAGTTGAGATCTTTTTTCCCCTTTCCTACTCGTAGGACAAATAAGAAAGTTCGTGTGATATCGTAGGAAGAACTGAAATAAAATTCATCCCACCACGGGCGCATTCTCCTTCCAAATTTCGCGTGAAGGGTCTAGCGTGCCGTCCTCCCAAGTGAAACGGGGAGGTAAAAAAAACGACACCATAGAAAAAATGGCGACTCTGCTGGGGATATAAGTGTTCAAAACCTTGGTTTTTCATCCAAACCAATGGTTGACCTGTTGCTGGTCCAGCCCCAATGAGGAATTAGGGATGCCAAATTCCCCCTCAATCAAGAGAGGTCCTGCCTAACCTCTGTGTCATATCATGTGTTTGTTGCATTTATATTTGTTTATTTTGTTTATTCTGTATCGGGAAAGGGCTTGATTCCCCCTTGTGGTGAGAAATCCTATACCCGGATTTGAGTGCAACATAAGATAGGATGGAGGATGTCTTCCCGGTGAAAACCCTCTAATCTTGGTTCACAATTCTACTCTTGGGATTTGCCTGGCTGGTTGTGATTAACTGCGCCACTACATTCCGAGACTGATTTGTACCAGGAGGACCTAGAAACACATTAACCCCACTTAAAGCCTTTTTTAGGACGTAGAGCGGTGATTACGAAAGTAATTGTCACGCAGATACTACACTCAGAGAAAACTCTCTTATAGATACCAATCAACGTATGTTTAAGGTTGAGCAAAAACTCTGAGACCCCTAGAACCCGTTCTACAGGTACAAAAATCCTTATCCTTAGTTTACCATTGGGGCGAGGTTTGCGTTTTGACTTCATGACCACTATACCCTTCAACGCCATGTTTGTTTAAAACTCTTGTGTGTGCATTCATGCATTCGTGCATCATTCATTAATAACAACTAAAAACAAAAAGAGTCTTTTTCGAGTCGTTTTTCAAGGAAACTAAATAACGAACGTTTTGAACTTCATAGAAAGAGAGAAACGGAGAAAGGACTTAAGGATCTATACCATGGATTATGGGAGAAAGAGAGCTAGGAAATACACCTTCAAGATTCCCCAGGTCGAGGAACTGGGAAAGCTCGGAAAACTGGTGGTCAACCCCCAGGCTTTCAAGGAGAAGTATGGAAAACTTCTGCCTTTGCTCAATACCAACATTGTGGATGGGATCCTTCCCACCTTGGTACAGTTTTACGATCCAACGTATCACTGCTTCACCTTTCCAGATTATCAGCTCATGCCTACGTTGGAGGAGTACTCTCGTCTGATTGGAATACCCGTGTACGCGCAAGATCCGTACTCCAGTTTGGAAAAGAATCCTGACGACATTATCATTGCTGCAACTACTCCTTTGAACGTAGTCGACATCAGAACTCATATGGTGAGTAGAGGAGGAATTCAAGGATTGCCCTCCAAATTCCTGTTTGATCAAGCTCGGTACTTCGTCAGCATCCAAGATATGAGCGCTTTTGAGGAAATCTTGGCTTTGCTTATCTACGGATTGTTTTTGTTCCCTAACATTAACGATTTCGTCGACATCAATGCAATTAAGATATTCTTAATTGGAAATCCAGTTCCAACCTTGCTTGCGGATGCTTATCACTCTGTGCATTCAAGAAACCTGCAGCGAGGAGGATTAATCACATGCTGCGTACCGTTGTTATACGAATGGTTCGTTTCGCACCTGCCGAAGTCTAGCACTTTCTGGAACATGAGGGTTGGCCTTTACTGGTCACAGAAAATCATGTCTCTCACTCATACGGACATTGAGTGGTGTAGTCCTGACAACGACGAAACCAAGATCATCTTCAGTTGCGGAAGTTTTCCCAACATACCCCTTATTGGAACTAAGGGAGGAATCAGTTACAATCCAGCTTTAGCTCGTCGTCAATACGGCTATCCCATGAAAATATACCAAGTAACATCCAATTGGAGGGTCTGTTCTTCAAGAACATCGACGATCATGGCAACATGCTGAAGAAGGAAATTGTCCAAGCCTGGCGTCTTGTACACAGCAAAGGGAGAAGATTGTTAGGAAAACATCTTTGCATCTCCCTGGATCCTTACCTTCAA